>NC_092052.1:114861929-115111077 GCF_003086295.3 Arachis hypogaea | reverse complement strand
TTTTTGCCGGTATAGAAATTATCAAATGATCAATCATAGTATAGTCTAAACCGACGCAAAAAATCCTTCATCAAACAAATCTACAATCTATATCCGAGAGTACTAGTCTCCCGAGTCGTTCTCCCTTGGAATTGCCAAAGTGTGCATCTTATTGATTTAGTAAGCCTTGTTGGAATTCTTTGAAGGTTTTAGCAAAGTAATGAGAAACAAACAATCAATTATCAAAAGACTTGGCTTAGGGTTGGCATTAGAAATTCTATCCTTATAGTCCATTCAATGTTGACAACAATTAGGCCTTGCTTCATTTAGTTATCCCCTAGGTATAGAGGGAGGTCAAATGAAAGCAATCAACTTGAGTCACAAGTCCTAGCTTCACCTTATGGGAATCTAGCTTTAGTGCACTCCAAGCCAACTAGCAATCCCTAATTCCAAATCAACTATTGATACAACTATTCAACTTCTTCCAAGGACCAAACCCTATGCCAAGTGTGAAAATTCTACTCCATAGCTAGTGTTGTCATTTTATCAAACATGTGATGAGCAAGAAGAAAAGTCATAGTAAAATGAGAAGAAAAGTTGAATTGAAAGTATTGCAACACAAAGATCTAACAAAAGTTCAAGATACAATGAAAATCGAATTCTCAAAATAGAGACGAAATCCAAATTAAAAGTTGAATTCTAGATTATGAGAATTGATCAATTGCATCTACTACTTGAATTGGAGAAGAAAATCTATGACATGAACAATGTGGAGTGAGAATTATAATGGATCTCACCAAAAAGTCATTGAAAATTCAGAAATTAGATGAGGATGAACCCTAGTGAAAAGCTTGGAATCTCCTCTTCTTCTCCCAAAGTGTAACTAACTCTCCTCTCCCCCAAAATATCTAGATTAAAAAATGAACTAAAAGTGTCCTTAACCCTTGCTCCTTTGGTCTTCTTAAGCTTTTCCCGCCAAGGTGTTTCCCCAAAAGTGGGATCCTTAACTGCCTCCACGCCTAAGTCACGTGACTTCTTAAAAAATCATATTCGCAAATCGGCGCGCACGCGCAAGGTACGCGCACGCGCCGTTGAGACGTCTTGTAATGTGCGCGGAGGCGTGATGTACGCGTGCGCACCCATGAAGATCCTGGCTTAGCCACTTCTCAAGCCGGCTCTTGCTTTGGCTTCACGTTGCCCTATCCGCGCGGGCGCGCCAAGTGCGCGCACGCGCCCATGCGGAAATTTCCAAAGCTTAATCCCCATGCTTCCTTCCTTTGTACCCGTCTTCCTTCTCTCTTTCGGTCCATTCCTACTCTATATCCTGAAACCACTTAACACACAAGTCACGGCATCGAATGGCATCAAGAGAAGATTAGAAATGTATCTATTTTAGTGCGAAATAAGCATGTTTTCATTCATGAGGCGAAACTAGGAAAGGAATGCAAAATCTTGTATTTTCATATAGAAAGTGTGTGGAATCATTGATAAAACCCCTGAAATCAGCACAAGATAAACCCTCAAATTGGGGTTTGTCAACCTCCCACACTTAGATTCTAGCATGTCCTCATGCTTAGAGAAATGCAAAGAAACACAGAAGACCGAGAGATTGCAAAAGTATAAGACTCATGAAGTGCAACCTACTTATATGCATGCAACTATGACTAGTGCCACTATCCACTTGGTTGGGAGCAAATTAGCCTTCTTAGGACATATGCGAGCACATGGGATACGATGGTGGTCAAAGCATAGGACTTGCCACTTTCTAAGCATCAAATGCAATATGCGCAACCTTGCATGAGGAATGCTCGCGAGAGCCGGGAATCAAAGGATTGAGCATCAAACCCTCGTCGGAAGTGTTTGCACTCTAATCACTCGGTGTTTGGGGTTTATTCTCTCAATTCTCCCCTAATCATGCTTTCCAAGATTTGTTTTTCATCTAACAATCAACAATTATTCAATGCATGCATACAATTATCATGAGGTCTTTTCCTAGGTCGTAATGGGGTTAGGGTCAAGGTAGGGTCATATATGGCTAGTGGACTTAGGATTTGAATCTTTGATTAACTTAAACTTTTCCCACCTAACCTATATAATGACCTATACAATTAAGTACTAACCTAACTATCCATTCCTCACTTTTCCACATACTTATGCATTTTCTTTTCGTTTCACAATACTTATGCATTGATTCCTCTTGAGCTTCACTTTGGGGCATTTTGTCCCCTTTTTATTATTTTTCCTCCTTTTTTTTTCTTTTCTTTCTTTTTCTATTTTTTTTTCTTTTCTTTTCCATATTGTTTTCTTTTTCTTTTGTTCTTTTGTTTTTCTCATTTTTTTTTCTATATACAAGAGCGTCAATGCATAAGGTTTTACATTTGATCAATACATGAGTATGTACCCAATTCCCAATATTTTCAATAGTAATACAAAATACCCTTTTATTCACCCAATGTCCCAAGGTTCCGACACTTGAATGATACTCACACACACTAGCCTAAGCTAATCAAAGATCCAAATAAGGACTTTTATTGTTTTCCGCTTTAAGGCTTGTAATGTGCTAAATTAAGAACAAAGTGGGTTAATCGCAGGCTCAAATTTGGCTAACAAAGGAAGATAGAAGGTAAGGCCATTTGGGTGAGTGAGCTAATGAAATGATGGCCTCAATCATATAAATGCATGAATACACCAAATAATGGACATAAAGAATCAAACAAATCAAAGATCACAATCATAGAAAGAGAATAATGCACACAAGAAGGAAAAATAAGTGGTTATAAGATGTAACCACACCATTAGGCTCAAATCTCACAAGCTTGTGTTCTTAACTTCAAACCCATGTTCCAAAATATAATTCTTCATGCAACCTTGGCATCAAAGCATTTAAAATTTGCAATGCCATGGTCGCCCCAAAGTGTTGGTTTCTTAAGAGAGAATTTCATTGTTCCAACCAAGCAGACTTATCATGCGAATGGTGCCAACTAAAACCTAATCATGCAACCTATCCTAATTTATTCAGATTTATTCAGATGTTACCTACGGAGATCGGTCGGCCGACCTCCCCACACTTAAAACTTAGCACGGTCCTCCGTGCTAGAGGTTAGGCGCACTCGGCCGAGTGTGCCACATCTCCAATGCCATTGCTATCTCCGCTTGAAGTTGCGGTGGAGGTGGAGATATCGGGTTCTTCCATAGGTAGGGTGATTATGCTTAGAAGCCTCTTCACATGAGCATAGCGGCGTTGGTTACGCCTCTCATAGCGGTCTAATTTGTTGTGAAGGTCTTCAAGGCGTTGGGTGGCCGATTTTTGTGATGTAGATGAAGTGGTAGCGTGGCCAGTTGGTGTGGGCAGTTCAATGTCCTTGGTGACTTCCGGAGGCTTGAGGCATCTCTTGGTCGGAATGATATCACCATCGACCGGTATTGAGGTTCGCCTATCTTTAGTCTCCCGGTTGACGCCGGCTTTCGCAACTAATGCCGTCACTAAAGCGGGGAATGGTAGATTTCCCTTGGCATGAATGCGCCCCATGGATTGGCGGATGGCACGCGGAACGTCGACCGGTTTCTCGGTCAAGATGCACCATATCAATAAGGCAAGCTCGGCGGTGATGGATGACCCATGTGTGCTTGGGAGCATGTAGTGAGCTAGAATTTGGGCCCATGCCGTGGCTTCTTGAGTGAGGTGGCGGACATCTAAACCCTTGGGTGTTCGCTTTATGGTCCCCCGAATCCAATATGCGTCGGGCAAAGCAATGACGCGGAGGATCACGCTCCAATCGAATGCGCGGTCAACGCATGTCGCCAAGACTTCTTGGTAGGCGTCATAAGCATCCGTTGACGGTGCAATCCCAAGGACTTCTCGGATGGTTTCCACTGTGACCGACACTTGTTTTCGGCGCACAAATATTGATGTGAGATGAGGTGAGTGGAAGTTGGAGTAGAATTCCACCACCCATGAGAGATTGGCCTCCGTTGGTTACCTCAAGAGGAACCTCCAATGCCTCCGGTCAATGTGTGGCATCACAATCGGACTGAGGTGAGCCGGTAAGACTAGGAGGGGTTCCGGATGGTAATTCCTTTCAATCATTCTGGAGTAAACAAGTTCGCAGTAACGGTTGGAAAACTTGTTTGAATCCTTAGGAGGGTTGTCCTTCTCTAGAACGTCAACGGGGCCCTTGGTCTTCTTCAGGAGGGGCCTGGCCGTTAGTTCTTGGCGCACTTTATTGGAAGCTGGCTTCTTGGGGCCTTTCCCGTTGTCCTTTTTGATGACCATCCTGTGGAAGCAAGAAAGGGAAAATATCAAACTCAAAGAAGTGGAGGTACATGAGCTCTATGTAATGAAAAGTTGTGCCATAAAATATGGGTATCTTTGTTACATGACAGCTGCAACATGTAACTAGGATAATGTGTGAGGAGCAAGGCAAATTATTTTCAGGTGGTGCAAGGGTAGTTTAAGTATGCAAGGAAGAGGCATGAGAAGCACACACCCTTAGGGACCATAAATGGAAGGCAAGCTAAGAAAATGGGAAAGAATGGTTTGTGGAAAGTGGGGATGCACTCAAAAGTGATTGGTTGAGAGGCAAGGTAGCCACAATGAGTCCAAAATTCAAGTGTGCCTTTCATCGAACACTTGGTGTGCATCCTTCAAGTAGTATGTGATTATGTGAAAATGAGAGCAATGTAACTTTCCACAATCCATTATTAATGATTATAGTGCATATTGATTGCAAGAAAATTAAGCAACACCATTCATCTATTCATGTAAGTGAGTTTGAGACCTAAATGCCCATGAAGAATTGGATTGAAAGAGAGGAGAGAGCAAAGACATCCCAAGGAAGTAACTAGAGAAAGAAGGAAGAGAGAAGAAAAAAAAGAAGAAAGAAGCTACCTAAAAGATGGTGCAACTAAATGAATAAGAACTACAAGAGATTAATGGACTAAGAGGGAGCCTAGTATAATACCTTGTGAGATGGAGAAGGATATGGAAGAAGAAGAGAAGTGGAATGAGAATGAAGGGATGAGTGTGCCCCTTTTTTTTTTTTTTAAAGAAGGCATCGATCACTGGCGCGTGCGCGCGCGGTGCGCGCTCGCGCAGGGAGTGAGGTGGACATGGGGAGCGCGCGCGCACATTTCGTGTGCGCGTCCCTGCGCTTGGGCTGGCGGCACAGGAGAGGCACAGGGGTGGCATAACTCTCTGGACGAAGTACCAGAGATGGCCTCAGCGCTTTTTGGCGCGCGCGCGTGCAGTGCGCGCGCGCGTCCTCGTGGTTGTGCCCCAGGCATGAGAAGGGCCTGGAGGGGGCTCAACTCTCTGTGAAGTGGCCCAGAGAGGAGTGTAGAATAAAAGGGCGCGTGCGCGGCTGCGGCGCGTGCGCGGCTGCGGCGCGCGCGCGCATTTCGTGCTCGCCTTGTATGGACGCGTGCGCGCCAGGTGCACGCACGCGGCAAAGGTGCTGGGCCGGTGGCTTAGTGTAAGCTTGAGAGTGGCTTAACTCTCTGTAGGATGTACTAGGAGGGCAGCAAGGCAATCGGCGCGGACGCGCACAGTGCGCTTGCGCGTCGATTGGCAGATTTCGCCCATGTGCGCGGACGCGCCATGTGCGCGCATGCGCAGAGGGGTGGTTTTTTCTAAATTTGCAAGTGTTTACACCACTTTTGACATTTCAAAACCCCCCCTCCCCATACAGCCACTTAAGCACTATAGCAAGGCATTTTACTTGGTAAACAATCAATGAAGTCAACAAATGAAGGGGAGTTGTCATTAAAATCTAGCTAACAAACATGAAGTCAAGTGTCTATGTACAAATCTCAAAGGAAGATCTTACCATGGTGGGGTGTCTCCCACCTAGCACTTTTGTTTAACGTCCTTAAGTTGGACTTTCAGTAGCTTATAGTGTTTATTCAAGAGTTGCATCCCTCAAGAGGAACACTTCAACTTCCTTGGCGTTCTTTCTTTGCTCACCATGATACAATTTGAGACGGTGCCCGTTTACCTTGAAGATGTTCGGGCTCGATGGGTGGCGCAAGTGGTAGACTCCATAAGGTTCTACTTTCTCCACTTGGTAGGGCCCATCCCACCTTGATCTAAGCTTTCCGGGTAGTAATCTCAACCTTGAATTGTAGAGAAGGACTAGGTCACCGGGTCCGAATTCCCTTCTCCTGATGTTCTTGTCGTGGATGGCTTTCAATTTTTCCTTATAAAGTCTAGAGTTGTCGTAAGCTTCCAATCTCAAACATTCTAATTCTGCCAATTGAAGCTTTCTTTCTACTCCGGCCCCACCCAAGCTCATATTACACTCCTTTACGGCCCAATAAGCTTTGTGTTCAATCTCCACCGGTAAATGACATGCTTTACCATATACAAGCCGGAAGGGGCTCATGCCAATGGGTGTCTTGTAAGCCGTTCGATAGGCCCACAGTGCATCGGAAAGTTTAATGCTCCAATCTTTCCTATTCGGCTTTACAATCCTTTCTAACACATGCTTGATTTCCCGGTTAGAGACTTCGGCTTGGCCGTTTGTCTGAGGGTGGTAAGCCGTGGCGACTTTGTGGATGATGCCATATTTTCTCATGAGGCCGTCTATTCTTTTGTTGCAAAAGTGGGATCCTTGGTCACTTATGATTGCTCTTGGGGCGCCAAAGCGACAAATGATATTGTTCCTCACAAAAGAATACACAACATTAGCGTCATCCGTTCGGGTGGGGATTGCCTCCACCCATTTTGACACATAATCGACGGCTAACAAGATGTAAAGAAAGCCATTGGAATTTGGAAATGGTCCCATGAAGTCGATTCCCCATACGTCAAAGATTTCGCAAAAAAGCATATTTTGTTGGGGAATTTCGTCCTTCTTGGAAATATCTCCAAACCTAATACATTGGGGACAAGATTTGCAATAGAAAGAAGCATCTTTGAGGAGAGTTGGCCACCAAAATCCGCAATCAAGGATTTTTCTTGCCGTTCTTTGGGGCCCGTAGTGACCACCTCCTTCGGAAGCATGGCAAGCGTCCAAGATTGCTTGGAATTCGGTTTGAGGTATGCACCGTCGCATTATTTGGTCCGCTCCACACCTCCATAAATAGGGATCATCCCAAATATAGTATTTGGATTCTCTTTTCAGCTTATCCTTTTTGTTTTTGTCGAGATTGGGAGGGAAAGTGCGTGAAACCAAATAGTTTGCTATTGGGGCATACCAAGGAACCACTTCCGAGATTGCATGCAAGGCATCTAAAGGAAAGGAATCATTGATAGGAGTGGTGTCGCCTTTTGTGTATTCGAGGCGACTTAAATGGTCCGCCACTAGGTTTTGGGAACCGCTCCTATCTTTGATTTCCAAGTCAAATTCTTGTAATAAGAGCACCCAACGAATTAATCTCGGTTTTGATTCCTTTTTTGCCAACAAGTACTTTAGTGCCGCGTGATCCGAGTACACTACTACCTTGGAACCAAGAAGATAGGCTCGGAACTTGTCCAAAGCAAAAACAATAGCTAGGAGTTCCTTTTCGGTAGTAGTGTAGTTGGATTGGGCTCCGTCTAATGTTTTGGAAGCATAAGCTATGACATAAGGAATCTTACCCTCGCGTTGTGCTAACGCGGCTCCTATCGCATAATTCGAAGCATCACACATGATTTCAAAGGGTTGAATCCAATTGGGTCCTCGTACAATAGGGGCTTGTGTCAATGCTACCTTGAGTTTGTCATATGCTTCCATACATTCCTTGCTCATCTCAAATTCGGTGTCTTTTTGTAGTAATCGAGAGAGAGGTAAGGCCACCTTGCTAAAGTCCTTGATGAATCTCCGGTAGAATCCTGCATGTCCAAGAAAAGAACGGACTTTCCTCTCGGAGGAGGGGTAAGGTAAACTAGATATGACATTTATCTTTGCCGGGTCTACGGAGATGCCTTCCTTTGATACTATGTGTCCCAAAACAATGCCTTGTTTGACCATGAAATGACATTTTTCAAAATTTAAGACAAGGTTTGTTTTGGTGCATCTTTCTAAGACTTTTTCAAGGTTACCTAAGCAATGCTCAAATGACTCACCATACACGCTAAAATCATCCATGAAAACTTCCATCGATTGCTCTAGAAAGTCCGCAAATAGGCTCATCATGCATCTTTGAAACGTTGCCGGTGCATTGCATAGGCCAAATGGCATACGCTTGTAAGCATACGTTCCAAAGGGGCAAGTAAATGTGGTTTTTTCTTAGTCTTCTAGAGCAATATGAATTTGGAAGTATCCGGAGTAGCCATCAAGAAAACAATAGTATGATTTACCGGCTAACCGATCAAGCATTTGATCGATAAATGGTAGTGGAAAGTGATCTTTTCTTGTGGCCGCATTCAATCTTCGGTAGTCTATGCATACTCTCCAAGAATTCTGCACTCTTGTTGCTATAAGTTCACCACTTTCGTTTTTGATTGTTGTCACTCCGGACTTCTTTGGCACTACTTGGACCGGGCTTACCCATTCGCTATCCGAGATAGGATAGATGATGTCCGCTTCAAGTAGCTTAGTGACTTCTTTCTTCACCACCTCAAGAATGGTTGGGTTAAGTCTCCTTTGAGGTTGTCGGACCGGTCTTGCTCCTTCTTCAAGAAATATGCGGTGCTCGCATACTTGGGGGCTTATTCCCACTAGATCTGCCAAACTCCACCCAATTGCCCTTTTGTTTTTTCTCAATACATTCAGCAATTTTTCTTCTTGTTGAGGAGTTAACTCTTGTGCAATTATCACGGGTAGCTTTTGGGCTTCATCAAGGTATGAATACCTTAAGTGAGGTGGTAGTGGCTTCAATTCCATCTTCTTGTCATTCCTTGAAGTTTGAGTTTCCGGATGGTTTGTATGATGTGTGGTATTTAGTTCGCTTGACTCTTCATTTGCTTCTTTGACCATGCACTTCTCATCTAATCTTGCAAGATGCACTTCGGCTACTATGTTATCGATTGGGTCACACCGAAATAGAGAGTGGTTCTTCGATGGATGCTTCATTGCTTCCTCTAGGCTAAAGCTTACAATTCTCCCATCTATTTCAAATGAGTAGTTCCCCGAGTAAGCATCAAGCTTAAATCTAGAAGTTCTCAAGAATGGCCTTCCAAGTAGGATAGATGATGCTCTCTCGGTTTCGCTTGACGGCATTTCAAGGACATAGAAGTCAATTGGAAACACCAACCCTTTTATATTCACCAATACATCTTCCGCAACACCTGCTACGGTTATTATGCTTTTATCCGCTAGGACAAATCTTGCCGTCGACCTTTTTAGCGGTGGCAACTTCAATACCCGGTAAACGGAGAGCGGCATGATGCTAACACATGCTCCGAGGTCACACATACAATCTCTAAATTGAACTCCATTGACGGTGCAAGTGACCATACAAGGGCCCGGGTCATCACACTTCTCCGGCAATGTTCCCATTAAAGCGGAAATAGAACTCCCCAATGGGATGGTTTCCAATTCAAGAATTCTATCCTTGTTTATGCATAAATCTTTGAGGAATTTGGCATATCTAGGAACTTGATGGATGGAATCAAAGAGGGGGATGGTTACCTCAACTTTCTTGAACATTTCTACCATTTTGGGGTCGAGTTCTATGCACTTTTTAGCTTTCTTTGCAAGTGTTGGAAATGGAAGTGGTTGAGCAATTTCTTCTTCCAAGGTTCTTTTGGCCTTGGTTGTCTCCCTTGTTGGTTGGGCTTCATCCTCAACTATGGCTTGTGGTGTCTCCTCTTCCACTACCTCTTCTATATCTATTCTCTCTTCCTCTTGGGCGGTTGTGATAGGACTTGAGTCCTTTGCTTCCTTTTCTTTTAGTTGTGTACCGGATCTAAGGGTGATGGCATTGATGCCCCCTTTTGGGTTTGGTTGAGGTTGAGAGGGAATGACACTTTGGATTGGGGGTTGAGGAGTGGGGGTCGATGGTGTGTCCATACGTGCAAGAAGAGCTTGTAGTGTAGAGGTGAGGCCGGTGAGGCCGGAAGCAAGTGTGTTTTGTAATTTCTTTTGGCCTTGGACAATGGTCCGGAGTGTTTCGTCTTGGTTGGAGGGGGTGGTTGCATATGTGAGTTGAGGAGTTTGTGATTGGTTGGGTGGTGGTCTTTGATGTGGTGGTTGATATGTTTGGTAGTTTCTTGGTGGGTTTTGTTGATTGTATGGTTGATTTTGTAAGTTGTATGGTCGGTTTTGTGAGAAATTTTGCGAGTTGTTATTCCATCTTTGACCTCCTCCATTGTTGTTGTTGTCCCTATTCCCTTGTTGATGATTGTCTTTCCAATTTTGATTATTGTGTCCACTTCCTTGGTTGTAGCCTCCTCCTTGATAGGGATGCCCTTGGTTAGGATTACCTCCTTGGTAGTACCCTTGATTAGGGCGGTCATAGAAATTATGGGTAGCCGCCAAAGTGTTATCTTCTTGAAGGCTTGGGCACTCATCCGTGTGGTGAGAGTAGCAAGAGCAAATGCCACATACTCTTTGAGGGACCAATTGTTGGTTGTGTTATTGAGGTGGTGGAGGGTGTTGTTGATATGATTGAGGTTGTTGTGGTTGTTGTTGGTTCAATTGGAGTTGCCTCAAGACGGATGTCATCTCATTCAAGGATTGAGTTAGAGCGGTGGCTTCACTACTAGTTGATACCTCGTTCACGGTCCTTGGACGGTTGACTCTTCGCCTCATATGTTGATTGGATTCGGCTAAGTCAATAATGAGTTGCCATGCCTCCTCCGCGGTTTTATATTTGGACAAAGAACCATTGCTAGAAGTGTCCAAGAGGGTTCTATCTTGCTCTCGCATCCCTTGACATATGTATCCAAGCAATACTTGAGTGTCGATCATGTGATTAGGGCATGCATCTAGTAGTTTGCAAAACCGTTCCCAATACTCATAGAGTGGTTCCGTCTCACCTTGCACAATACAAGACATTTCCTTCCTTAGCCTATCCATCTTTTCCGGGGGCAAGAATTTATCCAAGAACCCCCTTCTAAGTAGGTCCCAATCGGAGGTAACTTCACTAGAGAGAGTGTAGAACCATTCTTTGGCCTTGTCCTCAAGAGAGAAAGGGAAAGCAAACAACCATATAGCAACTTCATCGGACCCTTCCCGTCTAGTAGTCGAGCATATGCGATGGAAGTCCTTGAGATGTCGAATAGGGTCTTGTGCGGGAAGCCCGTGAAACTTGGGTAGGAGGTTGATCAAAGCGGTCTTCAATTCAAAGTTCGCATTCAAATTGGGGTGAGTTACATGAAGGGGTTGAAGGACATAATCCGGTGCACCCGCTTCCTTGATGGTAACTCTCCTTGGAGCGTCCATGGTATTAGTACCTAAAACAAAAGAAGAATTGTTAGTGAGATTGATGGGAGTATGATTAATGCCTTCTTTGAGTGAAGGTTCAATGTTCACTTCTAGTAAGGTGGTTGAGGTGGTGAAAACCTCTTCACCTTTTCCAAATCTTAGCCGCCTCCGAGCTTGTCTAATATGAAACAAAGTTCGTTCTATTTCCGGATCAAAAGGGGCTAAGCTCTGATTCGGTTGTGAACGCGTCATGCAATGAAGGGGAAATGGAATTCATTGTAACGATGAGGAGTTAGTCAATTGAGCAGTTTGCAATGAAGTGCAACTATGTACATATATACACGCTTAATCCAAAACAATAACATGGCACACTAAGCAAAATTCCCCGGCAACGGCGCCATTTTGACAAATGAATTTTTGCCGGTATAGAAATTATCAAATGATCAATCGTAGTATAGTCTAAACCGACGCAAAATCCTTCATCAAACAAATCTACAATCTATATCCGAGAGTACTAGTCTCCCGAGTCGTTCTCCCTTGGAATTGCCAAAGTGTGCATCTTATTGATTTAGTAAGCCTTGTTGGAATTCTTTGAAAGTTTTAGCAAAGTAATGAGAAACAAACAATCAATTATCAAAAGACTTGGCTTAGGGTTGGCATTAGAAATTCTATCCTTATAGTCCATTCAATGTTGACAACAATTAGGCCTTGCTTCATTTAGTTATCCCCTAGGTATAGAGGGAGGTCAAATGAAAGCAATCAACTTGAGTCACAAGTCCTAGCTTCACCTTATGGGAATCTAGCTTTAGTGCACTCCAAGCCAACTAGCAATCCCTAATTCCAAATCAACTATTGATACAACTATTCAACTTCTTCCAAGGACCAAACCCTATGCCAAGTGTGAAAATTCTACTCCATAGCTAGTGTTGTCATTTTATCAAACATGTGATGAGCAAGAAGGAAAGTCATAGTAAAATGAGAAGAAAAGTTGAATTGAAAGTATTGCAACACAAAGATCTAACAACAAGTCTCAAAGAGTAGCAATGAAAATCGAATTCTCAAAATAGAGACGAAATCCAAAATTACAAAGTTGAATTCTAGATCTATGAGAATTGATCAATTGCATCTACTACTTGAAATTGGAGAAGAAAATCTATGACATGAACAATGTGGAGTGAGAATTATAATGGATCTCACCAAAAAGTCATTGAAAATTCAGAAATTAGATGAGGATGAACCCTAGTGAAAAGCTTGGAATCTCCCTCTTCTTCTCCCCAAAGTGTAACTAACTCTCCTCTCCCCCCAAAATATCTAGATTAAAAAAATGAACTAAAAGTGTCCTTAACCCTTGCTCCTTTGGTCTTCTTAAGCTTTTCCCGCCAAGGTGTTTCCCCAAAAGTGGGATCCTTAACTGCCTCCACGCCTAAGTCACGTGACTTCTTAAAAAATCATATTCGCAAATCGGCGCGCACGCGCAAGGTACGCGCACGCGCCGTTGAGACGTCTTGTAATGTGCGCGGAGGCGTGATGTACGCGTGCGCACCCATGAAGATCCTAGCTTAGCCGCTTCTCAAGCCGGCTCTTGGCTTTGGCTTCACGTTGCCTTATCCGCGCGGGCGCGCCAAGTGCGCGCACGCGCCCATGTGGAAATTTCCAAAGCTTAATCCTCATGCTTCCTTCCTTTGTACCCGTCTTCCTTCTCTCTTTCGGTCCATTCCTACTCTATATCCTGAAACCACTTAACACACAAGTCACGGCATCGAATGGCATCAAGAGAAGATTAGAAATGTATCTATTTTAGTGCGAAATAAGCATGTTTTCATTCATGAGGCGAAACTAGGAAAGGAATACAAAATCTTGTATTTTCATATAGAAAGTGTGTGGAATCATTGATAAAACCCCTAAAATCAGCACAAGATAAACCCTCAAATTGGGGTTTGTCACCGAGCTATCAGAGTGGCACAGCTGGAAGTGTGACATTTTGATAGTTAGAGTGTTACACTTCTTAAATTTGCAGTTTCTTCATCACAAACAAGGGCATCAGATTGATATTTGAGCCAAGATCACAAAGGACTTTGTCAAAAGTGATATTCCCAATAGTACAGGGAATCTGAAAGCTCCCTGGATCTGGCATATTCTTAGGCAGCTTGCTCTAAATGAGTACACTGCACTCCTTGGTCAGCACCACTGTTTCATCTCCCTTCAAGGCCTTCTTCTCAGAGAGTAAGTCTTTCATGAATGCAGCATAGGGAGACATTTTCTCAAGAGTCTCAGCAAAATGAATATTGATCTGTAACTTTTTAATGACTTCCAAAAACTGAGAGAACTACTCATCCTTGGTCTCCTTTCGGAGCTCTTGAGGGTGTGATACTTCAGGCTCTTGGATAGGTGCCCTAGGTGGGGCGTGTAACAATGTAACCTCAATCTGTCTTAAACCTTCTTTCTCCTCTGACCCCTTAGAAACTTGCACCTTCTTCTTTGGTATGGATTCATTATCCATTGTGAGGGTCTTACACTCTTCTCTTGGATTTACCTCTCTGTCACCAGGGATAGTGTTGGGAGGCCTCTCAGGTATCCTCTTACTCAACTGACCCACTTGTACCTCCAAGTTTCAAATGGAAGCTCTAGTCTCTTGCATAAAGCTATGAGTGGTATTAGAAAGTTCTACAATTAGAGAGACCAAGTCAGGAGTATTATGAGGCTGGGTGGACACCTGATGTGGTTGAGAAGTCTAAAATTAGCGGTTGTTGAAATTATTGAACTTGCTCTGATTGAAACTGTCGTGAGAGTTGTTGTTGAAGTTCTATTGAGGCTTCTAGGGTTGCTCTCTCCACCCAAAGTTAGGGTGATTCCTCCATCCTTGATTGAATGTATTTGAATAAGGATCATTGTTAGGATTTCTGTAGGAATTTTCCATATAATTAACTTGCTCAGGAGTGGTTTGAGCATAGCCATAATTCTCCCCTTGGTTGAGGCCACCACTCATGTCATAAGATGCATCTTGAGTACTGATAGCTGAGACTTGCATCCCACTCAAGTGCTGAGAAATCATATTGATCTACTGTGACATGATCTTGTTCTGAGCTAGAATGACATCCAGGGAGTCTACCTCCATAACTCCTTTTTTCACAGGATTCCTCTCAGAAGAGTACAGATACTAGTTGTTAGCAACAATCTCTATAAGCTCATTAGCCTCTTTAGGCATCTTCTTCATGTGCAAGGAACCTCCTGCGGCATTGTCCAGAGACATTTTTGCCATCTCAAAGAGGCCATCATAGAAAATCTGTAGCTTGGTCCAGTTTGAAAACATATCTGGGGGACACTTCCTAATCATCTGCTTGTATCTTTTCCAGGCTTCATAGAGGGAGTCACCATCTCTTTGCCTGAAATTTTGAACATCCACCCTCATCTTAGTCAGTTTCTGAGGTGGAAAGAATTTGGTCAGAAATCTATTGACCACCTTGTCCCAATAGTCCAAGCTCTCCTTTGGATGAGTATCCAGCCACTGCTTTGCTCTGTCCTTCACAAGAAATAGGAAGAGTATGAGCTTATAGACATCAGGATTCACTCTATTAGTCTTCACAGTGTCACAGATCTATATGAAATTAGAAATAAACAAATTCGGGTCTTCCTGCTGTAGTCCATGAAGATGGCAGTTTTGTTGCACTAGAGTAATCAACTATGGCTTTAGCTCAAAATTGTTAGCACCTATGGGAGGTACTGAAATGCTGCGCCCATAAAAGTCAGGAGTGGGAGCAGTGTAGGAGCTCAGAGTCCTCCTTGCTTGCTCATTACCATTCGGATTTCCCCCATTATTGAGATTGTTGGGATCCATGGCTTCCTTCTCAAAAGTGTCCCTGAGATTCTCACCGGCTCTGTAAGCTCTAGCTTGTTGCAAAAGCCACCTCAAGGTCCTCTCAAGTTCAGGTTCAAGATCAAAATCAAGAATGGGTTCTTTATCCCTGTTCTTGCTCATAAACAAACAGAAATCAATGAAAAAGTGGGAATCTCTATGTCAGAGTATAGAGAATTCCTAGTAAGATATCCTATGTAAAACAAAATAAAACAAAATAAAGCAAGTAATTAAACTAAGAATTTCAAAAACTACTAAAAAAAGTAAACCAAAATTTTTGAAAATTAAACAATGAAGAATACTAAAGTTTTCAAAAATAATGAAAAAGAAAAATCACTAAACATACACCAAACTTAAAATCAGAAACTAAGGAAAAACAAATAAAACCTAATTCGAAAATTGTAAGGGAAATAAATTAAAAATAAACAAACAAAACTAAGAAAAATACCTAATCTAAGCAACCAGACAACTGGTATTTGTAAATCACGGTTAGTCTCTGGAAATGGTGCTAAAAACTTGGTGGGAAATTTCGAATATCCACAACTGAATCGGCAAGTGCACCAGGTCATCTAAGTAATACCTCAGGTAAGTGAGAGTTGATCCCACAAGGACTGAGGAACTGAGCAACAATGGTCAACTGATTGGCTTAGTCAGGCGAGCAGATAATTTGGTTTTGTGGGTTTTAAAAGCATTAAACAATAAATAAAGAGTAAATAAAGTAAACAATGTGTTTGGTGTAGAAATCAATGAGAGAAACAGTTAAGGTATCGGAGATGTTTACTTTTCCGGATTAAGTTTTCTTACCAACTATTTTAATCATGCAAGATTCATTTCATGGCAAACTGTAATTAACTAAACCCTACTCTCTTAGTGATTTAGTCTCCTTTAACCTTCATCAACCGCTAATCTCTTGGTCACTTGATTCCGATTAGAGGGTTAAGTTCAAATCTAGTTTATGGCCACAAAAATCCTAATTATCCAAAGCTAAACGGATTATATGTTACGTATCTAAATTAGTTCAAGTAATTAGTAATTTAGGAGAAATTTACTTTCAAGTTGTATTCAGGTGAGAGACCTCTCCCAATGGTCACAAGAACGCATCTAGAATAAGGGTCATACTCTCATTCCACCCATATTCATGAAATTAAGAACAAAAGTAATCCTTGAAATTGAATCAGTACATTAATTAAAATAGAAGAATAATAGTCTTAATCCATAGAGATAAACAGAGCTCCTAACCTTAACCAAAGAGGTTTAGTGGCTCATGACTTACAGAGAAAACAAAGGTTCTGAAAAGTGCGGAAGAGAGAAGATCCAAGAAGCTCCTATATGGTGAATCTTTTTCCTTTTATATCTAACCTAATTTGATTTGAAATTAAAATAAAATATTAAATCCTAAAACTAAAAGATATTATTTGTAAATAAAAATTACAAAAATAAAAGATAAGATAACTAATAAAAGTTAAATCCACTAGAGATGCTCCAAAAGTGTGGGCTTCAATTCAGACTGCCTGGCACTAAACGCTAGTTGGGCCTTTAGCGCCCAAAGATATAGCAAGCTCCCTTGACGTTTCTGAGTGCTGGCGCCAAACGCCAGCTTGGCGTTTAGCGCCCAAGGGGGGCTTTAAATCTTCTCCTTTTGCTCAAAACTCTGCCTAATTGCTCCAAATTTCACCTGAAAATCATGAAAACACTAAAACAAAGTAGCATCCAAAGAAGATTTTTGCACTAAAATATAACAAAACTTAAAAAATACTAATTGAAAATGACTAGAAAATAAGTGGAAAAAGGGTACAAGATAACGACGCATCACTCCACGGACTCTTGCCCGACCCGCGCACCCGACTCGATCTGCTTCGCGACCCGTGTGCCACCTCCACGCCTCAACATCGCTGACGTGTTCTCCTCCAATCACGCAGTGCAACGTGTCCTTTTCTACTGACGTGGCAGCAAACGTGTCATCCGACGTGGCAGCTAACGTGGTAGATGGTGGGATCCTCCTTGAGATTTCTTGGTGAGCTCTTTCCGATTTTGCCATCTATTTTCTCATTTTTTGCTCCGAATTTGTATTTTCTTCTCTTTTTTGCCTTTGTTTCAGTTTTTATAGAGAAACCGGATGTTTTTTAGCCTATTCCTGTTGTCCTTAATGGCTCCAACTATGCTCATTGGGTTGAAGCTATGCGAGGATTTCTTAAAGGGTGAAAATTATGGCGATATGTGACTGGTGATATTGTTTGTCCCGTTAAGTGGTGCACAGAATTGTGATCACACTTCTCACAACTCCACACAACTAACCAGCAAGTGCATTGGGTCGTCCAAGCAATAAACCTTACGCGAGTAAGGGTTGATCCCACGGAGATTGTCGGCTTGAAGCAAGCTATGGTCATCCTGTAAATCTTAGTCAGGCGGATTCAAATGGTTATGAGGTTTTGATAATTAAAAGATAAATAAAACGTAAATTAGAATAAAGATACTTATGGTCATCCCTTCCCAGATCCTACTCAGAATACCACAGACAAGGTTTAGACTTTCCGGATCTCAAGAATGCTGCCAATTGGTTCTAGCCTATACCACGAAGGTTCTAACCTCACGGACTCGGTCCGTGGATTAGAGACCCAAGAGAATATACTTCGACTGTCGTCCAATGACTACGTTGAACATCATGTAGACCGCTTGTGGTTGTCAGGCACGCGGATCTTGGCTAAGCGAGTAACGAAGATAGTGGGTGATTGTCACGGGTCACCCCTTCATTCTGACTTAACTGAATTAAGTACGAGAGTATATCTTGGAGAAGAAGTAGGCATGAATTGAAAGAGAAACAATAGTACTTGCATTAATTCATGAAGAACAGTAGAGCTCCGCACCTTAATCTATGAGGTGTAGAAACTCCACCGTAGAAAATACATAAGAGAAAATGGGCTAGGCATGGCCGAATGGCCAGTCTCCCATTCCAAAGGTGATAAAAAGATCTCCAGTCTATGAATATAATAGTAAAAAGTGCTATTTATACTAAACTAGTTACTAAGGATTACAGAAAATAAGTAACTAAGTGCAGATAGTGCAGAAATCCACTTTCAGGGCCCACTTGGTGTGTGCTTGGACTGAGCATTGAGATTTACACGTGCATAGGCATTCTCTTGAGTTAAACGCCAGCTTGAGTGCCAGTTTGGGCGTTTAACTCCAGTTCTGGTGCCAGTTCTGGCGTTTTACGCCAGAAAAGGGTCTCTGGCTGGCATTTAGATGCCAGTTTGGGCCATCAAATCTCGGGCAAAGTATGAATTATTATATATTGCTAGAAATCCCAAGATGTCTACTTTCCAATGCAATTGAGAGCGCACCAGTTGGGTTTCTGTAGCTCTAGAAAATTCATTTTGCGTGCAGGAGGGTCAGAATCCAACAGCATCTGCAGTCCTTTCTCAGCCTCTGAATCAGACTTTTGCTCAGGTCCCTCAATTTCAGCCAGAAAATACCTGAAATTACTAAAAAATACCCAAACTCATAGTAAAGTCTAGAAATGTGATTTTTTCATAAATACTAATAAAAATATAATAAAAAGTAATTAAAACATACTAAAAACTATGTAAAAACAATGCCAAAAAGGGTATAAATTATCCACTCATCACAACACCAAACTTAAATTGTTGCTTGTCCCCAAGAAACTAAAAACAAAATAGGATAAAAAGAAGAGAAAATACAATAAATTTCAAAATATCAATGAAGATGAGCTTCAATTAGATGAGCGCGACTAGTAGCTTTTTGCTTCTGAACAGTTTTGGCATCTCACTTTATCCTTTGAAGTTCAGAATGATTGGCATCTATAGGAACTCAGAATTTAGATAGTGTTATTGATTCTCCTAGTTCAGTGTGTTAATTCTTGAATACAGCTACTTTATGAGTCTTGGCCGTGATCCTAAGCATTTTGTTTTCCAGTATTACCACCGGATACATAAATGCCAAAGACAGATAACTGGGTGAACCTTTTCAGATTGTGACTCAGCTTTACTAGAGTCCCCAGTTAGAGGTGCCCAGAGTTCTTAAGTACACTCTTTTTTCTTTGGACCACGACTTTAACCACTCAGTCTTAAGCTTTTCACTTGACACCTTCACGCCACAAGCACATGGTTAGGGACATCTTTATTTAGCCGCTTAGGCCAGGACTTTATTCTTTTAGGCCCTCCTATCCATTAATGATCAAAGCCTTGGATCCTTTTTACCCTTGCCTTTTGGTTTAAAGGGTTATTGGCTTTTTTGCTTGCTTTTTCTTTCTTTCTTTTTCTTTATTTTTCACAATTTTTTTCGTAAGCTTTGTGTTTTTCACTGCTTTTTCTTGCTTCAAGAATCAATTTTATGATTTTTCAGATTATCAATAACATTTATCTTTTTTTTCTTTCTTTATTGTTTCAAGAGCCAACAATTTTAACATTCATAAACTTCACTATCAAAAATATGCACTGTTCAAGCATTCATTCAGAAAACAAAAAGTATTGCCACCACATCAAAATAATTAAACTATTTTCAAGATAGAATTCGAAATTCATGTACTTCTTTTTCTTTTTCAGAAAGCATTTTTCATTTAAGAAAGGTGAAAGATTCATGGAACATTCATAGCTTTAAGACATAGACACTAAACACTAATGATCATGTAATGAAGACACAAACATAGACAAAACATAAAGCATAGAAATGAAAAATAGAAAAAAAAAATAAACAAGGAGATTAAAGAACGGGTCCACCTTAGTGAGGGCGGCTAGTTCTTCCTCTTGAAGATCCTATGGAGTTCTTGAGCTCCTCTGTGTCTCTTCCTTGCCTTTGTTGCTCCTTGTTAGAACTCAATTCTCCTAAAGAGGTGTTGAGTTGCTCCCAATAGTTGTGTGGAGGGAAATGCATCCCTTGAGGAATCTCAGGGATTTCTTGATGAGGGACTTCCTCATGCTCTTGTTGAGGTCCATGAGTGGGCTCTCTTGTTTGCTCCATCCTCTTTCTAGTGATGGACTTTTGAGATGAATCTCTCCATCTCCCACGACTCGGAGTTGGAAGCAATTTCCTTCCCTTTCCTCTTCCTAGAGGTTTCTCCGGCCTTAGGTGCCATTAATGGTTATGAAAAAACAAAAAGCAGAGCTTTTTCCACACCAAACTTAAAAGGTTTGCTCGTCCTCGAGCAAATAAGATAGAAGGGAGTAGAAGAAGAATGATGCAATTAATTTTGAAAACTTATTATTGTATGCAAGAAAAATTAAAAAGAGTTGAAAAGAATTTGAAAAGATATGTAAGTTTTGAAAACATTTTGGAAGGAATTGAAAAGAATTGAAAAAAAAATTAAAAAGAATTGGAAAGATTATTAATATTTGAAAATAGAAATTGAAAGATGAACATTTAAAATATGTTTGATGCAAAAATTATGAATTAAAACATGAAAAATTGAAAAAATTCGAATTGGAAACAAAATTACCTCCCTTGTGTCATCCTGGCGTTAAACGCCCAGAATGCTATCTATTCTGGCGTTTAACGCCCACTTGACTGCCTCTTTGGGCGTTTAACGCCCAGCCAGATACCCTGGCTGGCGTTAAATGCTAGGAATCCTTCTTTACTGGGCATTTTTCTGAACGCCCAGAATGCTGCCATTTCTAGCGTTAAACACCCAGAATGCTGCCTGCATGGGCGTTAAACACCCATTCTGCTATCCTTACTAGCATTTAAACACCAGTAAGCCTGTCCTCCAGGGTGTGCTATTTTTGATGCTATTTTTTATTCCACTTTAATTCTGCAGCTGTTTTTGTGACTTCACATGATCATCTACCTAAAGAAAACATAACATGACAATGGAAAACAAATGTCTATAAATAAATATAATTAAATAACATTGGGTTGCCTCCCAATAAGTGCTTCTTTAATGTCAATAGCTTGACAGTGAGCTCTTAGAGAGCTTCACAAGGACTCAGAGCTTAATGGTGGCCTCCCAACACCAAACTTAGAAGTTGAGTGTGGGGGCTCTGTTTGACTCTGTGTTGAGAGAAGCTTTTTATGCTTCCTTTCCATGGTTACAGAAGAAGATCCTTGAACCTTAAACATAAGGTAGTCCTCATTCAATTGAAGGACTAACTCTCCTCTGTCCACATCAATCACAGCTCTTGCTGTGGCTAGGAAGGGTCTTCCAAGGATAATGGATTCATCCTCATCCTTCCCAGTGTCTAGGATTATGAAATCAGCAGGGATGTACAGGCCTTCAACCTTCACTAAGACATCCTCTACGAGTCCATAAGCCTGTTTTATTGATTTATCTGCCATCTCTAGTGAGATTCTTGCAGCTTGTACCTCAAAAATCCCTAGTTTCTCCATTACAGAGAGTGGCATGAGGTTTATTCCTGACCCCAGGTCACACAGAGCCTTCTCAAAGGTCATGGTGCCTATGGTACAGGGTATTAAGAACTTTCCGGGATCCGATTTTTTCTGAGGTAATTTCAGTTGAACCAACGCATTCAGTTCATTGATGAGCAATAGAGGTTCATCCTCCCAAGTCTCATTACCAAATAACTTGGCATTCAGCTTCATGATTGCTCCTAGATACTGAGCTACTTGCTCTTCAACAATATATTTATGTTTTTCAGAGGAAGGATACTCATCAGAGCTCATGAATGGCAACAGTAAGTTCAGTGGAATCTCTATGGTCTTTATATGAGCCTCAGATTCCTTTGGTTCCTCAGGAGGGAACTCCTTAGTGGTCAGTGGACGTCCATTGAGGTCTCCCTCATTGGAAATCACTACCTCTTCCTCCTCTATAGGTTCGGCCACTTTGGGTATATTTATGGCCTTACACTCTCTTTTAGGATTCTCTTCTGTATTGCTTGGGAGAGTACTAGGAGGGATTTCAGTAACTCTTTTACTCAGCTGACCCACTTGTGCCTCTATATTTCTGATGGAGGACCTTATTTCAGTCATGAAACTGAGAGTGGTCTTAGATAGATCAGAGACTATGGTTGCTAGTCAGAGAGACTCTGCTTAGAATTCTCTTTCTATTGCTCAGAAGATGATGGAAAAGGCTTGCTATTCCCAAAGCTATTTCTCCCACCATTATTATTATTGAAGCCTTGTTGAGGCTTCTGTTGATCCTTCCATGAGAAATTTGGATGATTCCTCCATGAAGGATTATAGGTGTTTTCATAGGATTCTCCCATGTAATTCACCTCTTCCATTGCAAGATTCTCAAGGTCATAAGCTTCTCCTTCAGAGGAGTCTTCTTTAGTACTGCCGGATGTAGCTTGCATTCCAATCAGATTATGAGAAATCATATGGACTTTCTGAGTCAATATTTTGTTCTGAGCCAATATGGCATTCAGAGTATAAATCTTAAGAACTCCTTTCTTCTGAGTCATCCCATTATTCACAGAATTTCTTTCAGAAGTGTACATGAACTGGTTATTTGTAACCATTTTAATGAGTTCCTGGGCTTCTGCAAGTGTTTTCTTCAGATGAAGAGATCTACCAGCAGAGTGGTCCAATGACATCTTGGACAATTCAGACAGACCATCATAGAATATACATAAGATGCTCCATTCTGAAAGCATGTCAGAAGGACACCTTCTGATCAATTGCTTGTATCTTTCCCAAACTTCATAGAGGGATTCACTTTCCTTCTGTCTGAAGGTTTGGACTTCCACTCTAAGCTTGCTCAACTTTTGAGGTGGAAAGTATTTAGCCAAGAAAGCATTTACCAACTTTTCCCAAGAGTTCAGGCTTTCTTTAGGTTGTGAGTACAACCATATCCTAGCTCTGTCTCTTATAGCAAAGGGGAAAAGCATAAGTCTGTAGACCTCGGGATTAACCCCATTGATCTTAACAGTGTCACAGATTTGTAGGAATTCAGCTAAGAACTGATGAGGATCTTCCAATGGAAGTCCATGAAACTTGTAATTCTGCTGCATTAGAGAAATTAATTGAGGCTTAAGCTCAAAGTTGTTTGCTCCAATTACAGGAATTGAGATGCTTCCTCCATAAAAATTGGAAGTTGGTGCAGTAAAGTCACCAAGCATCTTCCTTGCATCTCCACCATTGTTGTTGGGTTCGGCTGCCATGTCTGCTTCTTTTTCGAAAATTTTTGTAAGGTCCTCTCCGGAGTGTTGTGCTTTAGCTTCTCGTAGATTCCTCTTCAGAGTCCTTTCAGGTTCAGGATCAGCCTCAACAATAATGTCTTTATCCTTGTTCCTGCTCATATAAAAAAGAAGAGAACAGAAAAGAAGAAGAATCTTCTATGTCACAGTATAGAGATTCCTTTATGTGAGTATAAGAATAGAAGAATAGAAGAATGAGGTAGAGAGAGAATGAGAGGAATTCGAACACAGAGAGAGTGAGAAGGTTCGAATTATTAGATGAGTAGAAGAGAAGTGTTAGTGAATAAATAAAATAAATAAAAAGAGATGAGAGAGAGAGTATTCGAATTTTAAAAAGGGGGATAAGAAAAATATTTCTATTTTGTATTTAATTAATTAAGTTAGAATTCGAATTTTAAAAAAAATTAAAATAAAATTAGAATTTAGAACAATTAGTTAATTAAAAAGAATTTTGAAAAAGTGGTTAGTTGTTTTCGGAATTAATGAGAGAGAAAAGTAGTTAGGTGGTTTTGAAAAATATAAGAAATGGTAAACTTTTTAAAATTAAAACAAATAAGTCAAGTGGTTAATTGAAAAAGATTTGAAAATAAATTTTGAAAAGATAAGAAGTTAGAAAAATATTTTGAAATTAAAATTTTAAAAAGATATGATTGAAATTTATTTTGAAAAATATTTGAAAAGGAAATTAAAAAGATTTTATTTTTAAAATTAAAGTAGATGACTTGACTAACAAGAAACTAAAAGATATGATTCTAGAATTTAAAGATTGAACATTTCTTAACAAGAAAGTAACAAACTTGAAATTTTTTGAATCAAAACATTAATTGTTAGTAAAGTTTTCAAAAATATGAAATAAAAATAAGAAAAAGATTTTGAAAATTTATTTAAGAAATTTGAAAATGTTAAGAAGGAAAATGAAAAAAAATTTATTTTTGAAACAGATTTGAAAAGATAGAATTTTTAAATTGAAATTTTGACTTAACTAACAAGAAACAACTAAATTTTAAAATTTTTTGACTAAGTCAACTCAAAATTTCTAAATTTATGAGTAAAATAAGGAAAAGATATTATTTTTTATTTTTTTGAATTAATGAAGAAAGAGAAAAACAAAAAAATGACACAAGACATAAAAATTTAAGATCAAAACAAACAATGCATGCAAGAACACTTTGAATGTCAAGATGAACACCAAGAACACTTTGAGGATCATGATGAACATCAAGAACATATTTTTGAAAATTTTTAAGAAAAGAAACACATGCAAGACACCAAACTTAAAAATTTTTAATGTTTAGACACTATGAATTCGAAAATACATATGAAAAACAACAAAAAAACACAAAACAGGAAAAGTTAAAGATCAAACAAGGAAAATCATCAAAAACAACTTGAAAATCAAAGAAGAACACATGATGAATTTTCGAAAATTTAAGAAAAATTAAAAACATGCAATTGACACCAAACTTAAAATTTGACATAAGACTCAAACAAGAAACATAAAATTTTTTGTTTTTATGATTTTATTAAAATTTTGCATATTTTTCGAAATTATTTTAGAAAAAGAAAATAAAGAAATTCAAAAATTTTTAATAAGAATTCCAGGATTCGTGCAATGTTAGTCTAAAGCTTCGGTCCAAAAGAATTAGACATGGCCAAATGGCCAGCCAAGCTTTAGCATAACAAATACAGACATGTCCTTTCTACAATGGAAAGTAGAAACCTCAGTCCAAAAGATTACACATAGCTTAATAGCCAGCCAGGCTTCAACATATCTCATGAAGCTCTAGAATTCATTCTTAAAAATTCTGAAGAACAATTTTTTTCGAAAACTATAAAAAAAAAATTTCGAAAATAAAAATAAAAAGCTTAAACATAAAATAAAATTACCTAATCTAAGCAACAAGATGAACCGTCAGTTGTCCAAACTCGAACAATCCCCGGCAACGGCGCCAAAAACTTGGTGCACGGAATTGTGATCACACTTTTCACAACTTCGCACAACTAACCAGCAAGTGCACTGGGTCATCCAAGCAATAAACCTTACGCGAGTAAGGGTCGATCCCACAGAGATTGTCGGCTTGAAGCAAGCTATGGTCATCCTGTAAATCTTAGTCAGACGGATTCAAATGGTTATGAGGTTTTGATAATTAAAAGATAAATAAAACGTAAATTAGAATAAAGATACTTATGTAATTCATTGGTGGGAATTTCAGATAAGCGTTTGGAGATGCTTTGTTGCTTCTGAACCTCTGCTTTCTGATTTACGTTGGTTTTGTCGTGTCGGTATAGAATTTCACACAAAATGAATTCTCGTTGCAAGTATAGTTCTATACCAACAAACAATCCTTCCAATCAAAAATTGAGTTGTCAAAAGTAACAAACTCCTAATTTATAAACCGAAGTATTTGGACTCTGGGTCGTCTCCCTAGGAAACAATGTAATGCTTAATTATTGGCTATGAAGGGGTAAGGGGGTTTTGGTTCATGAAATGGCAAGAAAGTAAATTGAGTGAATAAGTAAAGAAAGCAAGATAAAGAACTCTTGGCTAAGACTTGGGTAATTGAGATCACCATCCTTGTCAACAAACCGAATATTGATAATTATGAGAGACCAACCTATTAAGTCTACTTTTCAAAAGCTTTAAGTACGTAACATTTACTCCTAAGCTTGAAGTACGTCAAATAGGTTTGATCACATCAACCCTTAAGTCCTAACCTACCTACTAATTAACTTAGTAGTGGGTTAGCGTCAATGGGTATCAAATTAATCACCATGGGTTCTCAATTCACCAATTCTATCATACCCAATAACTCAAGTTTACTTAATTCCCTTGGCTTAGACCAATAGTTGACAAAACTACTCGAAAACTAAGGAGAACATTTCATCAAACACATAGAGTGCAATAAAAGTAAACATCATAAATTGCGAGAATAATAAAATCTACCAACTACTAATTACAAGAAGAGTGAGATCACAACTCAATTCATCAATTAAAGAAACATCAACATCAAAATTGCATTAAATATAAACCAAATCTAACATGAGTTCATCATCACAAAAGAGAGCAAAATGAGAAATTAACATCACAATTAAAAGAATCAAGATGTAGAGATGAGAAATTATAAAAGAAACAAGATAAAATCAAGTAATTAAACATGAATCTAAGATAATATAACCTAATCCTAACCTAATTCTAGAGAGAAGATGGAGATTCTCTCTCTAGAAAACTAACTAAAGGCTCATGTTGGCTAAACTAATTGCTCCCCCTTTGCTTGGACTTCAATTCTGCATGAAATACACTCAGAAACAAGTTGGATTTGGGCCTGGGCAGCTCAGAAATCGCCCCTAGCGTTTTGCCTTTAAGTGGGCCATGTAAGAGTATTGGTGTGTGCGCGCCATGTGCGCGTGCGCGTCGATTGGCAAATTCTCCATCTGCACAGACGCGGCATGTACGCGTGCGCTTCTATAGGTGAGACCACTTTTGCGCGTGCGCGCCTTGTGCACGTGCGCGCCCTTTGATGCATTCCCAATCTTTGTTTCTTCATGCATTCTCTCTTTTGTATGCTTTTCTACTCATTTCTTCCATCTAATACTTGCCTTATAAATCTGAAATCACTCAACACACACATCAAGGCATCAAATGGAATTAAAGTGGATCAAAATTACCAATTTAAAGCCTAAAAAGCATGTTTTTACACTTGAGCAAAATTCAAGGGAGAATTACAAAACCATGCTATTTCATTGAATAAATGTGGAAAAAGGTGGTAAAATCTCCCAAAATAAGCACAGGATAAATCAAAAAATTGGAGTTTATCAAATCTCCCCACACTTAAACTAAGCATGTCCTCATGCTAAAATCAAGAAAGAAGCAAAGGGTGTTAATATTTATTCAATGCAACTAACTAAATGCAATCTATCTACATGATGTAATGGCTTAGTCAAAATAAATCAATTTTCAAGAATACACATGTAAGCACAAGGGCTAAGGTATTAGCAATCAAAGCAAACCACAATTGGATTGAATCATTGAAAGAGTTCACAAACTTGCAAGAAAAGATGATCATGGGTGAAAACATGTAATTGAGCGATTGAACCCTCGCCGGATGCGTATCCGCTCTAGGCACTCAGGTTGATTCACTCAATTCTCCCCTAATCATGCTTTCCAAGATTTATTTTTCATCTAACAATCAACAATTACTTTATGCATGCATACAAATATCAAGAGGACTTTCCATAGGTTGTAATGGGGTTAGGGTCAAGGTAGGATGCATATGGTCAAGTAGGCTTGAGATTTGAATCTTTGATTAACTTAAACTTCCGACCTAACCTATGACAACCTAGACAATTCTAAACAAACCTAGCTATCCATTCTTCACTTTTCACATACTCATGCATTTCCTTTTTAACTACCACACATATGCATTGATTATTATTAAACCTTACTTTGGGGCATTTTTGTCCCCTTTTTATTGTAGTTCTTTTCTTTCTTTTTCTTTTTCTATATATATTTTTTTCTTTTTTTTCAATTAAAATATATACAAGAACATCAATGCATATGGTTTACACATGATTAATACATGAGTATGTACCCAATTCTTGAGAACTTTTCAACAAAAACATATACACTTTTATCTCTACCCAATGTTCCCAAAATTAATTGGTGAACACTTTCACTAGCCTAAGCTAATCAAATATCCAAATTAAGGACATTTATTGTTTTTCACTTAGGCTTGTAGTGTACTACAATTAAGAACAAATGGGTTAAACATAGGCTCAAAATTGACTAGCAATGGAAGATAAAAGGTTGGCTATTTGGGTAAGTGAGCTAATTGAACAATGGCCTTAATCATATAAATGCATGTATACACAAAATAATGGACATACATAATCAAACAAATCAAAGATTACAATCATAGGAAGAGAATAATGCACACAAGAATGAAAGTAAGTGGTCATAAGATGTAACCACACAATTAGGCTCAAATCTCACATGCTTGTGTTCTTTGCTCAAAACATGATCCACAAGTGTATAGTTCAAGCAAGTTCTAAAAAAATTTTTTTTCAACCAATTGGGTGGTAACCTAAAAATGAATTTCTTGGAAATTTTCATCATATTGATTAAGCTTATTCCAGTGCAATGCTGTGATTTAGAAAATTTTAAAAATTTTTCTAGTTTACCCCTTTTTCAATCAAAACACAATTCTTATATAAAAAGGGTTAACTAGATTTTTAACAATCCAGAATATTTTCCTAATCACAATCAAAACTAAGATGCAATATATATATACTAAAAGTATGCAACAACCAAAACAAGAGTATCCACAATAGAAAATATGTACAATAATCCCAAAATGATCTAAAAGATAAAGTGCAAAATAAAATAAAGTGCAGAAACTAGAAATAGATGTCTGAAAGTTTACCACATAAATGTAAACACCGGTCACGAGCGGTGACCTCCCCACACTTTAGAATCAAGCATCGTCCTCGATGCTACTGTTGAAGCTCAGGATGGGGGTCAACAATCGCGTCGGGCTGTGGCTCAGGCTCAGGCTGTGGGACTAGGACTGGCTGTGGCTCTGGATGTGGCTCTGGATCTTCAGAAGGCTGCTGGACCTCAATGGTGGCCTATGTCTCTGGAAGTGCATCCTGATGAGTCAGCTCCTCAGCCAGCTCCTCCTCCTGATCCTGCTCGTCGGAAGCTGGAGAGTCTGGGAGCGGCGGTAGCTCGATGCCCAGTGATACAAACACCTGGTCGATGTGGTCAAGACGTCGCATGACACGACGCTCAAAGCGCTCCATAAAGTGAAGCAAGTGCTGCACCAATAGATAAGTCGGTTCAGGTGCTGGTGGTGGTGGTGGTAAGGATGCTGTGGCTGCTGAGGAGGAGGCGGTCCTACTGCCGTGGAGGATGAGGGTCTAGCTGCCTCAACCACCGCTCTCGCTCGAGAACGGCGGCTAGTCGGGGGCTTCTCGTGCACCCATCCACCCCATGGAATGGTAACCTCCTTATCGTCGTCCTCTGGGGGTGGTGGTGTCACATCGTCGTCCTCCCATGGGACATCAGCTAGCTCAACCAAACTGGTGACCAGTGTAGGAAATGGTAGCAAGCCACGAATATGAGCTCTCCACATGCTATGCCTGATCAACTGGGGGAAATACACCTCTTTCCCCTCCATGACACACCCAATCAAAACTAGCATATCCATCGGAATCTCTGAGAAGTGAGTGGTAGCCAAGAATATAGTGGGCAAATATCTACTGCCAGGTCCTAGTCTCCTTAGACAGATATGTGGATAGCATCCCCTTGGGCTTCTTGTTGTTCGAATCCATCACCCAGGGGGCGTCCGGTGTGGCAATCACGTGCTTAAGCGCCTCATAGTCAAAAGTCATGGAGAGGAGAGCTACATCTGCCTGCTGGTAGGCACATGTGTCAGGAGTACCAACTCTGTAAAACAGTGCATCCCCTATGGCAGCCTCAGTGACCATAATCTCTCTACCCCTTAAGTGCACTGAATCCAAGCCTGCTCGAAAGAAGTTACAGTAAAACTCCTTAACCCATGAGATGTTAATCCTTCCCAAGTCCCTATCAACAAAATCTAATCCCAACTCTGAGATGCGGGCGTTTATGGCACGCCTCACTTCATTGGGAAGGTTCAGCTTTTTCTCAATGTTCAGATTTTTCTTCTTATAACTGGAGAAGCGTAGCTCATAGTAGAGGTTTGGGAATTTGATCGGGTCAGTGGGTGGCAGCAGCTGATTTTCCTTTTCCTCTTCGTTTAGCGGATTCTTGGCATAGTTAGCATATGGTGAGGGGGTAGAGGTCTTAGAGCGCTTTCTCTTTTTGGAGGTAGTGGCTATAGCCTTTTCTTTGTCTGACATCCTGAAAAACAGAAATGATATAATATAAGCAGATAGCCAAACAGATACAAATCACTTAAAGCAAAGCATATTCATGAAGTGAATAAAGTAAGGGATTTCTTGGAATTGCAAGCAACAGAATTCAGAAATCAAACCAAACTTCAAACCAAGAATTCAAGTCACATTTGCACATTATTCATTTACTAAGCCTAGGAAACACCATATCCAAAATAATGATCAAAAGAGTTAAGTTGAAAACCAAAAGAAGTTAGTTGGTTAAACAGGTTAAAGTTAGAAATCAGTTTGAAAATCAGTGATATGGTGGTTACTAGCTCAGTTCAAAAGGAATGCACAAAATAGGAATGTAAGCACATTCACAATCATGAAATGCATCAAGTCATTGATGATGAAATATGGTATAGCTAGAAAACAACTAATAAGAAAATAAGTCATCAATCAATGCAAGGATCACTAGGGTTATGTGAATTGGTGTTGGTGAGAGAAAAACCTTGAGAAACAAGTATTTTAAGCACATTTAACACCAATTCCAACAATGCATGCAAGTCACAAGGATTGAGATGAGATTTGAAAAATTCATGCACCATCTGATCAAGGGCAGGAATTGAATCGCAGTAGCCACATAGGTAGAAGAAATCATCAATCTTGTGGAAACAAGCAAGTTGGGCTTAACTCTAAATGAAAATCAAGTTTATGGTCAATCTGAAAATTTACTCAATCATGCAATGCATATAGCAAATTAGCATTACAAGCAAGTAAAGAGCATTAGGAGCATAACTAAAAACCTGTAAACATGCCCATGATGATTTTCCAAAACAATTTAGGTAACAAAATTCTATTTGACACAGAAATCATCAACTAGAAGCTTGTTATTTCAATCAAAACATTGCTATTTCATGAAGTATGGTTTAGGAAAAATCCGGCAGCATTTCAGCAGCGAATTGGCTATTTTCCAAATTCAAATAGTAAAATTAGATGCTATATGAGTTCATCAACAGCGAAAACACATAACCATATATATATATATATATATATATATATATATATATATATATATATATACATGAATTCATATGAACACAACAAACAGCCAATAGTTCAGCAGCAATTTAAATTAAACAGCACAAAAAACAGCAGCAGTTGCTTCCATCAACATTTCTTTCACCAATCAAACACAAGCAAGCAGCATTAACAAATTAAATGAACATAGAATAATCCAAGAAAACAGAGCAATTTCACATAGCAGCAAAAATTCAGATAAACCTAAATCCACTACTCAGCCCAGATTCGCTAACCTCCTAAGTAAACTAAACTAACTAACTAAGCTAATTAATTAATGAAATTAATAAAAAGCAGTAAAGGGAAGCAGAACAGGGGAGGGCAGAAACCTGGGAGACAGAGATTGAATGGGGCAAACGAAGGGAAGGGAGAACGGAGAGATGAACCGGAGCTTGCGCAGAACGGTGGTCTGGTGGCACAGGAGAGCTTGCGCCGGCGACAATGGAGTGCTCGTGGCGGAGCAGGGGCTGGCCGCGAGAGAGAACAGAGAAGAGAGAGTTGAGTGGGAGAGAGGGAGTGAGGAAGAGGGGGCTGGGCGCGCGCGCGGCGACGGTGGCGGTGGTGTGCCGGAGTGCTCGCCGGAGTGCTGGTCATGGAGGGAGAAGGGAAAAGGGACGTTGGGTGAGTGAGGGAGAAGGAGAAGAGACGTTAGGTGAGGGACGAAGGGAGTTTGCGCGACTGCGCTAGGGCTTCGCGTCCCTGGGGTAAGTAAAAATTTGAATCCACACGTGCGTGCACCGTGCGCGTCCGCGTGGGTGAGAAAATAAGGAAGTGGCGAGGAAGCCCCATACGCGCCTATGCATAGAAGGGAGAATTGGGGATCGGTGCGGACGCGTACAGTGCACATCCGCGTGGGTATGCTGGGCCAGAGGCACAAAAGAGGCCCAGAGTTGGCACAACTCTCGGGTCCTTTGGCCTGGGTGATGCTAAGATGCATCGACGCGCGCGCGCACTCTGCGCGTTCGCGTGGATGGCTTGATCTTATTGAATGGGTGCGAAGGCGCCAAGTGCGCCAATGCGTGGGTGAAGAAACAGGGAGAGGTGCGGACACGTACAGCATGCGTCCGCGTGGGTTGAGGCACAGAGTTGGCCTAAAAGTGGCACAACACTCTGGTCCTTGGCCCAGAAAGCTAAAATGTGCAGCCGACGGGCGCGCGCGCTTTGCGCTTGCGCGTGGCTTGGCTTTCTCTTCTTTTTTTTTTTAATGAGCATAAAAAAGAGCTCATAACCTTTCCATCCTTCTCCAAGACTCTAGACTAGCTAAGATGCAAAATTAAACACATTTTTGAAATATTGGGGATTTTTCAAACAAATTGAGGAAACTTGTAATCCAAGCAAAAACTCAAATTCAGAGAATTATCCCTAATTAAAGCATAGAATGTATAAACACCTTAGCAAGCAAGCAAAATATACCAAGAAGTAAAGAAATTATATATAATGGAACTCAATTCATTCATTCATTATATCTACAAGAGAATGGAAAGAGTTTACCATGGTGGGGTGTCTCCCACCAAGCACTTTTAGTTTAAGTCCTTAAGTTGGACATTGGGAGGCTTCTTATCAAGGTGGCTTATGCTTGTATCCATCCTTGAACCTCCAAGAGTGCTTGTCCTTCAATCGGTTGTCAGAAGTTCCAACCTTCTTCACTAAGCTTGAGTGAGGTCCTCTCCAAGACATGAGCTCCCAAAATTGACTCTCATAGAGTAATCCAGGATCCCATATCTTGTCCTCGCACCCATCTTCTAGTTGATTGCCTTGACTTTGTCCGGGCAACGAGAAAGCAGAATTCTCATGAAAGCACCAAACTACTCTCCTGGACCCATTTAATTGAGCATTACACCAATCCTTGCTCTTCAATTTTGAGCTTCTCCAACCATAATGAGTCTAGATTTAGAACGCCAACCACTAAACATCCTCCTCTTTCGCTTAAGTCCACAAAGTGCCCTAAGTTGGCCATCCGTCTCAAGCAGACCATACTCAAGTGGGATAATAAAGCTGAGAGTTAGAAGTTTTACCCACTCAAGCGAAGGATTGGATGGCGAACTAGGTGCAGGAGTTCCCAAAGATCTTGATAAAGCATGCTCTACTCCAATCCATCCTCTTCTAGAGGTTTCCACCACTTGGCAAGGTTTTTCAAGTTTCTCATCTTGCCAAGCTCCCTCAAGTTCACATTCTTCTTCACTAATTTCTTCTATCTCCTCCCCATCACTCTCATCATAGACGGGAGGCTTAGTGAAGTCTACCTCACCATCAAGTCTAAGCATTTTGGGGAAAGACTCTTCAAACTCGAAAGGATCATATGTTGATGCAGAATCATCATAGATAGGAGGGCTTGTTGCTTGGAACACTTCTTCCAGTTCTTCACTTACAATGGGTTTTGGAGGTGGCACACCCTCCTCAACCTCGCATTCTAGTCTACTGGGAGAAGGCTCAACAAGGTTGTCAAGGGGATTGATCAATGTGGGCAAAAAATCACTGGTGATGGAGTCCACTTCTTGATCAATTTTCTTCAACTCTCCGTTTACTTCCACAACGTTACTCTCCTCTTTAACATCCTTTATGTGCTCAACATATCACAAACATCCATCCACTACTTTCTTTTGTTTGCTAATCTCTACCTTCTCCTCTTGTTGGCCTTCTTGCTTCAACTCTTCTTTCTCACCATGGAGCTTCAAGTTCATTTCCTCACTAAGCTCCTTGATTGTTTCTCCATATTCAACAATGGGAGTACTTAGGGTGCATGAGCTTAGGTGGAATAACAGGTGATTCACGGCTTCTACCATGCTAGCTATCCTTGCTCTTAGTTCCTTAAACTTAGTTTCATCCTCCTCTTTTCGCCTTAAGATGTGGGATTCAAGGTCTCTCAGTTCTAATATGAAGGCTTCGTCGGGAGGTGATGGTGGAAGATATGGTTCATTTTTTTAGGGAAGATTGTTAATGTTGGAAGGTGGTTCATATTGGTGGAATTCTTGAGGTGGTGTATGTGGAATTTGTGGTTCTAGGGAGTATTCATGTTGGAATGGTGGTTGTTCTAGATGTGGTTCATATGGGGGTTGATATGGTGTGTATGAATTTTGGTCATATGGAGTTGAATGGTGGTGTGAGGCTTGTGAATATGGTGTATGGCTATATTGAGGAATGGGATCACATGCATATAGTGATTGTGATTGACAACCACAATGAGGGTCATCACAGACATTGGATTGATACACATTAGGATCAGGATTATACCCATAAGAGTTCGTAGGAGGTTGTTGCCATGAAGGTGGTTCATAAGCTCGAGGTTCCTCCCATCCTTGACTTCCAAATCCTTGATGCATATCCTCATTGGAGCTTCTATTTCCTACAACATAGTTTGAACTACACTCATAGTCAAAAGGATGAGAATTCATAGTGAAAGAGAAAATAAAAACAAAAATTAATAAGAAACAAAGAAGATAAAATCTTAAACTAGCAAAAACTAGCAAACAACCCAAAATTCAAGCTATTCACAATATATACAATAGCCAATAACATAGTACCATTGTGTCCCCGGCAACAGTGCCATTTTGATTTACGTTGGTTTTGTCGTGTCGGTATAGAATTTCACACAAAATGAATTCTCGTTGCAAGTATAGTTCTATACCAACAAACAATCCTTCCAATCAAAAATTGAGTTGTCACGAGTAACAAACCCCTAATTTATAAACCGAAGTATTTGGACTCCGGGTCGTCTCCCTAGGAAACAATGTAATGCTTAATTATTGGCTATGAAGGGGTAAGGGGGTTTTGGTTCATGAAATGGCAAGAAAGTAAATTGAGTGAATAAGTAAAGAAAGCAAGATAAAGAACTCTTGGCTAAGACTTGGGTAATTGAGATCACCATCCTTGTCAACAAACCAAATATTGATAATTATGAGACGCCAACCTATTAAGTCTACTTCCCAAAAGCTTTAAGTACGTAACATTTACTCCTAAGCTTGAAGTACGTCAAATAGGTTTGATCACATCAACCCTTAAGTCCTAACCTACCTACTAATTAACTTAGTAGTGGGTTAGCGTCAATGGGTATCAAATTAATCACCATGGGTACTCAATTCACCAATTCCATCATACCCAATAAATCAAGTTTACTCAATTCCCTTGGCTTAGACCAAGAGTTGACAAAACTACTCAAAAACTAAGGAGAACATTTCATCAAACACATAGAGTGCAATAAAAGTAAACATCATAAATTGCAAGAATAATAAAATCTACCAACTACTAATTATAAGAAGAGTGAGATCACAACTCAATTCATCAATTAAAAAAACATCAACATCAAAATTGCATTAAATGTAAACCAAATCTAACATGAGTTCATCATCACAAAAGAGAGCAAAATGAAAAATTAACATCACAATTAAGAGAATCAAGATGTAGAGATGAGAAATTATAAAAGAAACAAGATAAAATCAAGTAATTAAACATGAATCTAAGATAATCTAACCTAATCCTAACCTAATTCTAGAGAGAAGAGGGAGCTTCTCTCTCTAGAAAACTAACTAAAGGCTCATGTTGGTTAAACTAATTGCTCCCCCTTTGCTTGGACTTCAATTCTGCATGAAATACACTCAGAAACAAGTTAGATTTGGGCTTGGGCAGCTCAGAAATTGCCCCCAGCGTTTTGCCTTTAAGTGGGCCATGTAAGAGTATTGGCGCGTGCGCGCCATGTGCGCGTGCGCGTCGATTGGCAAATTCTCCATCCGCGCGGACACGGCATGTACGCGTGCGCGTCTATAGGCGAGACCACTTTTGCGCGTGCGCGCCCTTTGATGCATTCCCAATCTTTGTTTCTTCATGCATTCTCCCCTTTGTATGCTTTTCTACTCATTTCTTCCCTCCAATACTTGCCTTATAAATCTGAAATCACTCAACACACACATCAAGGCATCGAATGGAATTAAAGTGGATCAAAATTACCAATTTAAGGCCTAAAAGCATGTTTTTACACTTGAGCAAAATTCAAGGGAGAATTACAAAACCATGCTATTTCATTGAATAAATGTGGAAAAAGGTGGTAAAATCCCCCAAAATAAGCACAGGATAAATCACGAAATCGGGGTTTATCACTTTCCTATTGTCTTCTTCCAATCATGCGTGCTCCCTTCCATGGCAAGCTGTATGATCCTCTCGGATGAAAAATACCAGGTACGGTTTCTGCATGGCTAATCAACTGTCGGATTTCTCGTCTCGGATGAAAAATACCAGGTACAGCCACCGCACGGCTAATCATCTGTCGGTTTTCACTAGCCTCGCAATAGGATCTCTCTATTCTTTTGTACACTGTCACTGTGCCCAACATTCGCGAGTTTGAAACTCGTCACAGTCATCCCTTCCCAGATCCTACTCGGAATACCACAGACAAGGTTTAGACTTTTCGGATCTCAAGAATGCTGCCAATTGGTTCTAGCCTATACCACGAAGGTTCTAACCTCACAGACTCGGTCCGTGGATTAGAGACCCAAGAGAATATACTCCGGCTGTCGTCCAATGACACGTTGAACATCATGTAGACCGCTTGTGGTTGTCAGGCACGCGGATCTTGGCTAAGCGAGTAACGAAGATAGTGGGTGATTGTCATGGGTCACCCCTTCATTCTGACTTAACTGAATTAAGTATGAGAGTATATCTTAGAGAAGAAGTAGGCATGAATTGAAAGAGAAACAATAGTACTTGCATTAATTCATGAAGAACAGCAGAGCTCCGCACTTTAATCTATGAGGTGTAGAAACTCCACCGTAGAAAATACATAAGAGAAAAAGGTCTAGACATGGCCGAATGGCTAGCCTCCCATTCCAAAGGTGATAAAAAGATCTCCGGTCTATGAATACAATAGTAAAAAGTGCTATTTATACTAAACTAGTTACTAGGGATTACAGAAAATAAGTAACTAAGTGCAGATAGTGCAGAAATCCACTTCTGGGGCCCACTTGGTGTGTGCTTGGGCTGAGCATTGAGCTTTACACGTGCATAGGCCTTCTCTTGAGTTAAACGCCAGTTTGGGTGCCAGTTTGGGCGTTTAACTCCAGTTCTGGCGTTTTACACCAGAAAAGGGTTTCTAGCTGGCATTTAGACGCCAGTTTGGGCCATCAAATCTCGAGCAAAGTATAGACTATTGTACATTTCTGGAAAGCCCAAGATGTCTACTTTCCAACGCAATTGAGAGTGCGCCAATTGGGCTTCTGTAGCTCCAGAGAATCCATTTCGCGTGCAGGAGGGTCAGAATCCAACAACATCTGCAGTCCTTTCTCAGCCTCTGAATCAGACTTTTGCTCAGGTCCCTCAATTTCAGCCAGAAAATACCTGAAATTACAGAAAAACACACAAACTCATAGTAAAATCCAGAAATGTGATTTTTTCATAAAAATTAATAAAAATATAATAAAAAGTAATTAAAACATACTAAAAACTATGTAAAAACAATGCCAAAAAGAGTATAAATTATCCGCTCATCATTAAGCCAACTATGACTGACAAATCCAAAGATGGGATCTCCAAATCCAAGGAGGATGCTGAGAAGGACTTTGCAGAGAAATTGGAATATTGGGATAGTAAAAGTCACCAGATTATCACTTGATTCTGCAACACTTCTACTCCCGGCATTCATTTACAGTTTGGATGTTTTGAAACTACTAAAGAGGTATGGGATTATTTGGCAAAGCATTACATTATTTCTGATCTCTCTCATCAGTACCAACTGCTAAAGGAGCTTCATAGCCTTAAGCAAAAACGTGGCCAAGAAGTTCTTGATTTCCTTGCTGAGATGGAAATTATTTGGGATCAATTGACCTCTTGTGAGCCTATTCTTAAATATCCCACTGATGCTAAGGCATGTGCCTGCTTCTACTGCTACTACTGCTACTGAATCCACCACTTCTACCTCTCTCAACACACATTCTATCTCTCCATCAGACATTGAATCTCTTCTTAAGCAACTTCTCTTTTTTTTCTGGTAATACCCCTGCTGCTCTTTCCATCCCTCCAGGTAATTCTAAATGGTATTTTGATTCTGGTTGTTTTAATCATATGTCTCTTTTGCGTCATCTTTTCTCGTCATTATCTACCACTACAAATGCACCTTCTATCAACACTGCTAATGGTTCTCTCCTGCATGCAACACATCAAGGGTTTATTTCATAGTCCAATATTCATCTTCCTGATACTTATTTTATTCCAAATTTGAATTTTAATCTTATCTCTGTCGGTCAATTTGTTGAACTCAGTTTTGATGTCAATTTTTCTATTTCTGGTTGTGGTGTGGAGGATCGTCGGACAGGAAAGATCATCGGGACTGGTTGTAAGGTCGGACGATTGTTTGAGCTCAACAACCTTCATGTTTCCTCTACATCAAATCTCTGTGTTGTTTCTTCTCCATCTACTCTTTACTTGTGACACCGTCGTCTTGCCCATAGCTCCTTAAAAAAATTGCATCCTCTTATGTCTACGGGTGTTTTAGGTCAAGTTCAAAATGAGTCTTTTGATTTCATTTCTTGTCAAACTATAAAACAACCTGCCTTATCCTTTTATGACAATTCCTTTATTGCTTGCTCTCCTTTTGATCTTATTCATTCTGATGTTTGGGGCCCCGCTCCTACTGCTTCTATGGGAGGGGCTCAATACTTTATAGTCTTTATTGATGATTATTCACGTTTTACTTGGGTTTATTTGATGACTAATCGTCATGAGTCATGAGCTGCCTCAGATTTATATTAACTTTGCCTCTATGATTCGAACTCAGTTTTTAAAGGTCATTAAAATCTTTAGATGGGATAATCCTATGGAATATCGTGACTCCAAACTTTTAAATTTTCTTGCTGAACAGGGTACTTTGTCTGAGTTTTCTTGTCCTGGTACCTCTCAACAAAATGGCAGAGCTGAGCATAAACACTGTCATATTCTTGACTCTGTTCGTGGGATGCTTATTTCCTCTTCCTGTCTTGAGCGTGCTTGGGGTGAAGCTATTTTCACTGTTGTTCATGTTATTAATAGACTCCCTTCTTCTGTTCTTGGTAACACTACTCCTTTGAGCGTCTTTATCATACTTCTCCCAATTACATCTCTCTCCGTGTCTTTGGTTGTGTTTGTTTTGTCCTTCTTCAGCCTCATGAACACAATAAGCTTGAACCTTGGGCTCGCATGTGTTGTTTTCTTGGTTATGGCTCTGAACATAAGGGTTATTGTTGTTGGGATCCTATCTCTTGACGCATTTGTATATCTCGTCATGTTGTCTTCTGGGAGTATCACATGTTCTCTAGTTTTTCCTCTTTTGAGTCCATTCCTTCTACTCCGTCACCCTTTTTTACTAACCCCAATGTTGATCTCTTTCCAAGTGATGATACTACAGGGTCTACCCCAAGTCCATCCCTCGAGGCCCCTTCTCTTCCGTCTTCTCCATCTCCCGACGATTCCAAACCGGACGATGCTCCTGCTGTCATGCCTCCTTCTTCCACTCGTTCTTCTAGGATAAGAAATTCACCTCCTTATCTTCTTGATTATCACTGTTTTTCTACTATTTTTCATCATCATGAACCTCAGTCATTCTGAGAAGCCTCTACCAATGCAAATTGGCAGCAAGCAATGCAGAAAGAAATTCAAGCACTTGAAAAAGCACACACTTGGGACTTGGTTGATCCTCCTTCTGATCAAATTGTGGGTAGTATAAGGGTATACAATATCAAGACTCGCTTTGATGGTTCTATTGATTGTTATAAGACACGATTGGTTGCTCAAGGTTGTACACAAGAGTATGGTATTGATTATGAAGAGAATTTTGCTCCTATCGCTCATCTTATGTCTGTTCGAGCTCTTCTTGCTATTGTTGCGGTTAAAAAATGGTCTCTCAATCAGATGGATGTGAAGAATGCATTTCTTAACAGGGATTTGAAAAAGAAATTCTATATGAAACCACCTCCCGGATATCCTTATCCTTCTAGTAAAGTCTGTCTCCTTCGCAAGGCACTTTATGGCCTTAAGCAAGCTCCTCGTGAATGGTTTGACAAGTTCAACACTACAATATGCAATCTTGGTTTTACTTGCAGCCCTCATGAGAATACTCTCTTCATTCATAAAAGTGAACGTGGAGTTGTTCTTTTACTTTTGTATGTTGATGACATGATCATTACTGGAGATGATGTTGATAGTATCTCTGATCTCAAGGCGTCCCTTCATCGTATTTTTTAGATGAAAGATCTTGATTCTCTCAGCTATTTTCTTGGTCTAGAAGTCATATCCACCGATGATGGAATCTATCTCTCTCAAGCTAAATATGCTTCAGATCTTCTTGCTCGAGCCGGAATTATAGATAGTCGCATTGAGTCTACTCCTGTTGAGTCTAATGTTCGATTTACTCCTATGGATGGCACTATTTTGGATAATCCTACTCTTTATCGACAGCTAGTTGGAGGACTCGTCTACTTAACTGTCACCCGACCAGACATCGCCTATCCGGTTCATGTTCTTAGCTAGTTCTTGTCAGCTCCTCGTACTACTCACTATGCGGCAGTTCTTCGCATTCTTCACTACATCAAAGGCACCCTATTCCATGGCCTTTATTTTTTTGACCATTCATCTTTATCCCTTCAAGCGTACTCAGATGTTGATTGGGCTGGTGATCCCACTGATCGTCATTTCACTACTGGTTATTATTTATTTCTTGGGGACTATCTCATTTTCTGGCGAGCTAAGAAGCAAACATTCACTGCTTGATTAAGCACAGAAGGTGAATATCGTGCTCTCGCTGACACCACTGCTGAAGTTGTCTCAATTTGTTGGCTTCTCAAAGACTTGGGTGCTCCTCAATCATTCCCAATTGATATTTTTTGTGACAACCGCAGTGCTATTCAAATTGCCCATAATGATGTATTTCATGAACGCACCAAACACATTGAAATTGATTGTCACTTTGTTCGACAATGTATCCTTATTGATGCTGTTTGTCTCATTGCTGTTGGAATACTGGATTAGACTGCTGATATCTTCATAAAGGCTCATCATCTAACTCGTTTCTGGACTCTGTTATCCAAACTCAAGATGGTATCCTTAGCTCCCACTTGAGTTTGAGGGGGGATGTTAAGAGAATAATTACAATCAAATTAGATCAATTAAACTTAGTTTGGTAAAGCTTTTAGTTTTCAAAAATAGCTTATAAAAGCTAATTTTTAAAAGATGGCTTTTTAAAAGTCGTAGCATTTATATTTGGTAAATCAAATTAAAAATAGCTTTCAATAAACACAAGCAACAATAATTGCGTTTGGTAAAATAGCTTTTAAAATTTAAAAATACTATAATAGACATAAATGCAAGCATTAAATTTGAAAATTAGTTAACATATGAGGTTACATTAGACTTTTAAATTTTGAAAAGTACATGCCAACTTTGAAAAATTCTATCTTAGGTGCTTTCAAAAGTATCCGTCCGAATCTTTTAAAAACTGCAAGTACAAGCATATGGTCTTTTTTATTTACCAAACACAAAATGAGGAGCCTGAGTTTTTAAAAAGCACAAGCACATCTTCAAAAAGTTTTACCAAACCAAGTCTTAGTATCATTTGTATTTATATAACATATCTGTATATTAATTATAGGATTCTATACTTTTATTACTTTAATTCTTTTAGTACCTATATATACTTTTAAAAACTGCAAGCACAAGCACATAGTCTTTTTGATTTACCAAATATAAAATGAGGAGCTTGAGCTTTTAAAAAGTACAAACACCTCTTCAAAAAGTTTTACGAAACCAAATCTTAGTATCATTTGTATTTATATAGCATATCTGTATATTAATTATAGGATTCTATATTTTTATTATTTTAATTCTTCTAATACCTTTATATACCCTTGTACATTATACTTTTTCATAGGTTGAATAATACACAAAAATATTTTTTTCATATTGTTCTCTTGTTTCTAACATTTGCTATTATATAGTTATCTTAACTGATAGAGCAGGGCATGTATGCTATAAATACGGAAATTTATTACAGAACAACTTAAAGGCCAGTATCACGAAATCAGTGCCTTAATGCAAATTTCACACAGGAAATCAAAGAACAAGATATGAGGTTAGGTTAGGTGCCACACAAATGATCTATGCATGAAATTCTGAAAATTTACTACATTTATATATGTAAATACAGTCATACACAACCCTACATGCATTGGAAAATTATGGAATCTGTTTCACTCCGTGCCTTAATTAATATCTTTAACGACAGTTTTGAGTTCGTTTGTGGTTGTTGTGACCCTGCATTGCTGGTACCTGAAACATGTAATTAGGTGATCATTAACGAGTCCTGCTACCTGCATGAACGAATAAACCACGGTGGGTCCCACGCATTGGAAACCTCTGCGCATCATGTCCTTGCTTATGACCTCTGCTTTTGGGGTCTTCGCAGGAACTTGAAGTCCATATCGATATTCATTCCTAAGTGGTTTGTGGTTAACGAATCTCCAGCAATAATTGCTGAATGAACCAAACTCTTTCACAACCTGAACAAAACGGACTTAATTAAATGCTTAATATTAATTATTAAACTTTTAAATAAAACTATTATATTAGCTTAATGCAGAACGTTGATCATTATATTTTTGAGTCGGAAATATTTGATAAAAAAAAGAATTAGCCAAAAAACAACCAGAATTTATCTTATTTTATTTTCATTAATTGCTGTAATATTTAAATGTTAAATAAGATAAGTTCTGCCTGCTATTTATCTTCCTAACATTATCGTTTTTGAGTAAACTACTATATATATATATATATATATATATACCTTAAGTATTTGCTTGGCATTTTCCACAATAGCGCGGAGCTTTGGTTCTGATAACAATGAGCTGCCGTTTATTTTCAGTGTTAGCAACTTCTTATCAGTAAACTCTGAAACTGATGATGGTTCAAAATTTTCAAAAAGCTTCCTGTCACACATAATAATAATGTATCGATAAGTAATTATGCCATGGTGATGATATGTTGAGTAATGTCATGTCATGGTTTGTGAAACATTATCATGTAGTAAATATAGAGATAGACATGCCTAAATATGTGTCTTTGGTTAAGAATAGCTGGCCAGCTATATTCTGCTAATGCTTGTGAAAAGACTAAAAGCTCAAATAGCTTTTTATCATCAATAACTGGAACACCCCATTCTTCATCATGGAAAGCAGTATACCGAGGGTCTGGTAACAAATAAATAACATTTCTCAATTAGTCAGTTTGATAGTAATATGCACGACAAGGATTAACATCTAAAGTTTGTTGTAATGTAGCATAGTAATACTAATAATAACAAGCAAACAATGGCTAATAGATATGCCATAAGATAGAAAGCATATGTTATTATAACTAGATTCTGTAGCTCAAAATTTTTTATTTTTTTTAACACAAATTGAACGGTCCGATTTCTATACATCTCACAAATTAGATGGTCTAATTTCTGTATCTTTACAAATCAGACGGTCTGATTTCTGTACCTTTAACAAATCGAACGGTCTAATTTCTACTTCTCTAATTAAACAGTTCCACAGTTGAGAATAATAACACTCCAACAGTTCATATTTCAAAAAAACACCATTATCACTCTAATATCAAAAACAAAAAGTTTCGTAATTCACACTTTTTTAAAATACAAATGTTATTGATTATATATTTTTATTTATTGTCTATGATATTTTGGTTACCTAACATTAGGGCTGGAAGTGAGCCGAGTTGAGCCGAGTTAGACCAAGCTCAAGCTCGGCTCACGAAAATTGAGCTTGGCTCACGGCTCGACTCATTAACAATCGAGCTTATTTCTTAAGCTCAAGCTCGGCTCACCAAAAGCTCACGAGCTGGCTCGAACTCACGAACTGGCTCAAATAAGAGAAACATAAATACATAATCTATAATTTTATATCAATAAATTATAACTTATATATTTTTAAAAATATTTGAAAAGATCAATTTTATATATTGTTTATCTATCACTAAATTATAAATTTTTTATTTATGTTCTATATTAAAATTATATGTAAAAAATAAATATAAATATTAAATAATTAAGATTGTTATATATATATATATATATATATATATATATATATATATATAATCGAGTTATCTCACGAGCTAATGAGCTGAGCTTATCCAAGCTCAAGCTCGGCTCATTTAATTTATGAGCTCAATTTCAGGCTCAAGCTTGGCTCACCAGCTCACGAGCTTAGCTTATCGAGCTATTAACGAGTCGAGCTCGAGCTGGCTCATGAGCTGACTTGACTCACTTCCAGCCCTACCTAACATTATCCCCTGCTTTATTATTATTATTGTTGAAGACACAATTTATAATAATGCTAAGCACACAGACTATAAAGAACATGAATGTTATCCATTTAGAGGAGTGTTAGGGCAGCAGAATTTGTGATGTTTAGCCATTAATTAGTCATCATTAATATTTTTAATAATGTGAGATAACATCTAATGGTATAAAGATAACATTTAATGGTATAGGATTAATCATTTTTATTTTAATAGTTAAGTGCTGACTAGATTTTAACAAAAGTGTGGACCCCTGCACTTTCTCATCCATTTAATCGACACATATTTATGCCTGTTCTGAAAATTTGTATACTCAAGTTCATGCAGACATGGAAGAAAATAAAAGGTCGCAATGTTTGATAAAACAAACCGACAATGATGACATATCCATTCAACTGGATTAAAAGCATTCTAAGTCATCCTTCTAAAAGCAAGAATCTAATCTAATCCTCTAGTACATTTCTTGAAAAAGTGAACAACAGGTAATTTAAGGTGAGGAAGTATAGAGTCAGGACTAACCAGCATTTGGAGTGATCCAGTCACACCTCTTGGGCGGTCCTGATGAGGGCTTGGGGGATTGAGAAATAAAGGTGGCATTATTCACTCTCCTCTTCCTCTTTACTACACTATTGTTTTTGTTGCTGTTGTTTTTATTGCTCGAACCAGACAAGGAGGAATCCGAGGAGCACGTGCTGTCCACTGACACGTTACCTCGGACAACCGACTCTTCAATTTTTGGCGGTGCCACCACCTCCTCGTCCTTGGGTGGTGATGGCGGCGGCTTCTTCTTCGTTATCTTCACTTTGGTGGGGTGTTCAGCTACTGCAACAACTCTGTTCCCACCCGGTTTCAGAACGGCTCTCGCTACTTCTGAGGAAGCAGGTTTGGGATTAGCACGTGACTGAGTTGGCTTTGTGGCCATAGGCATTGCTAATATCTTATTAATTAATTTCTTTTGAAATTTTAAGCGGTTAAGTTTTTATGAGGAGGAGGGTTTCATATAAGGGAAGGGATAGTGGAGGTAGTAGTGAGCTAAGGCATTAGGCAAAGGGTCACAGTCAGAGTTCTATTACCTTCTCTTGTTACGTTGTTCGGTAACGTTTAAGAATGGAATGCTGTGGTGTATTTTGGAAGGTTGCTTACCGTTAAGAAAAAGAATCCAAAGCGTTCATTCACTCACCAATTCGCCACGTATTGGTTTGTGTTCGGTAGCTAAATATTACCCAACGGCTAGGTGCGCTGGTCACTGCCCACTATAAAACCAACTAACAACCAAGCAAACAAAAACTTATCACAACAAATTCATCTCATTAATTTAATTTAAATGCAACGTCACTATAAAATATTTTTACATACATTTAATTATATAATATTATATTAATAAAAATTATTATTTTTATATTAACTGAATAATTATTCAAAAAATTAATATAATTATATAATTATATAAAATATTTTACATTATTAGGTAGTGTTTGGTGAAAAGACAGAGGCTGAAAGATTAAGACTGAGAGACAGAGATTGGTGCAAAGTGGGAGATAGAATTTGAAACAAGAATGAAGTTCTAATTTAATTTGCATAAAAGATAAAATTAGAATTAATTAATTGAAATGAGGGTATTTTAAGTATAAAATATTATTAAAGTTTCAGTCTTCGTCTCTAAAAATTTCAGTCCTCTGCGTCTCCACTTTTTGGAGGTACTGAAATATTGAAATTTTGGAAATAAAGACAGAAATTTGAGTACCAGTCTTTGAACCAACAAATATGATACGGAGTTTCAATCTCTCGATCTCTATTTCAGTACTTCAAAACAAACACTACCTTAGTGCAGTAAAATTAAACATTTCATCTCATACCCTAGATTTTCTATAACTATCACTTTCGATATGAATTTTATTGAGGGATTAATTCTTTCTGATAAAGACACATCTATCTTAGTCACTTGCCAAGGTAAAGACTAGACCATTATGTGTGTTTCAAAAAATTGATATATGTAATATTTTTTATTTACATTTTTTAAATCTTTCTTTTATATCATAAAAAATAAATTTCAAAAATTAAAAGTGAAAAATATATAAGAAAAGTATACAGAAAAGTGACTTATATAATATCCATCTCTCAAAATGAATAAAAAAAAAAGTAACATTAAAAATAGTATTATTTGATAACTGTAACACTCTATTACACAGAATTTTACGCTTAAGTCGTAGAACAGAGGTAGTGTGGTGTTACAGACCTCTAATCATAAAATATTTACTTATAATAGTGAAAAAACATAATATACTAGGAGTCTTGAAAAACGGGTAAATACTCAAAATACAGAAATCAGATCCTAATTCTCCCTCAACCTCTATGAGGAACAAAATAATTAAGTTTCTTGGAGAGCAAGCTAGTACATATATACATACATATACAAACTGAAAATCCCAAATAACCCAGGGACTACTCCGCTTCAGGAATCCAGACGCTTAGCGAGGAGCCTCTCGACCTGCATCTGAAAATAACAACCCAGTATGGGGTGAGAACCAGGGGTTCTTAGCATGGTAAAGGTGCTACGCATATAATATATAAGATCCTGGGAATGCCAGAGGCAATCCTAGAACTCCAGCAAGCAGTTATAAAACTTAAACTCTAAGCAGAAGCCATAAAAGGGGTAGGTGACTTAGGTGCCCTAAACTTACTTACTTTAATCATATCATTAACACCTAACCAATCCACCCTTCTTCCGCTCCTCCATCATCCATGATTCAGTAGAGACAAGCAACTAAACAAATTCACGCACAAGTAAGAAGCAGATAGTGCAAATAGCAAATATAACAGGTAGCATGATATATATTCAGTTAGGCAATCCCAGGTAATGCATAGCAGACAAAACAAACAAATGCACATGATGTATGCTTATCCTATGGCTGATGAGGCTCATCTGTCGGTTATCCAGCCAGCCCGACAAGTCCGAAAACCTTAGACTATCCCCCGTCGTGCATCCCCATGAGTCTATGAATAGATTTCACATTGATTCATCATTTATACAATCATTTATTCATATCTCACTCAATGGGAGATATCCATTCTCGGGAATTTATACGTGCCCGGTCACCCTTACGACGTAGGTCAATAGAATATCGAGTTTCAACCTAGAACACGTGGTGGCAAGCCACAGTTCTGTCACCCAGGAAAACTCGTATCTCAGATATCATTAATTCATAAGCCGTTTAATATTCATAATCATTATATAATCATTCATCATAGCCATGGCATAATAACTTCATTTAATATCTACCTCTTTTTCTTATAACTCCTTATGTTTTTCCCTTTCTTCATTCTCAAGTTACCTTATTTCCCTAGCTTGAACTAGCTACTGGACTTAGTACTATACCTTATGTCTAAAAAGGATGAAAATGGAGGTTTAGAAGTCAAAAATCTGGTTTAAAACACAAAAATCTAGTTTCGCAGGAAGCAGGGGCCACGCATGCGCGTAGGCCATGCGTACGCGTGGTAGCATGGAAAGGTAGCACGCGCGCGCATTCCCTTACCATCCGTACGCGTAGGTGAGAACATCATGTCACGTGTACACGTGGGTCATGCGTACCCGTGGTCATGCATGTTGGCTCATCACGCGCACGCATGGGCTACTCGTGCATGCGTAGTTTAAAATACCATGCCACGCGTACGCGTGGGCGTACGATGTTAAAAAAAACACCGTTCACCCAGAAAGCTGCACAATGCCTAGAAATTATTAAATCCTCCTGCATAACACATAATTCATACCTAAACTTCTGACGTCATAACTTTTGCTACAAAATTCTATTTTTTACAAAATTTATACCGTTCAAAAGTTTACAAAACCATCTTTGAGTTGAAACAAATTTCACCTCCAACCAAAATTTGAGGCTCCAGTTATGAACCACCGAAGTTCGGCCGAAAACTAAGTTTTTCAAAAAAACTTCAAACCTCATTCTCTTTTCAAAATCCATTCCCACTCAATTCAACATATTCATATCCATCAATATATTTGCCCTCAACAATAGCACAACAATCCTTAGCTCATTAACATCTCATTTTAATCCAACTTTACAAGTTTTAATCACAAACTAACATATTATTCTATATACACATATTGATATTGTCATTACCATAAAATTCTCCAACCATCATCACATCATTATTCATTATATCAATGCCAACAAATTCAAATAAACACCACTCAATCTCAACCATACCATTATGTTGCCATAATCATAAATCCTCCATCAATCATCATTATTATATATATATATATATATACACATCCAATCCACATTATTGATTACTCAATTATAACCAAACACCAAGAAGACATTATAAATTCACCATATTCCTTAACACATGTCCAACATCAATTTATCCATCAATATCATAAAGACTAATCGTTTAACACATTTAACCACTTCAACTTATCCTATAGTTCTCTAGCCTAAATTTTCACAGAGCCTTACATATTAAATGCGCGAAACCTAAACCATACCTTGGCCGATCATCACGTTTGATCTAAGGCAGCCACACTAGTCACACACACAGCCCCTCTAGCTTGAGAAATCAACCAAAATCTTAGCACCAATCATCCACCAAGCCTCCAAACGTCCACAGTGCCAAGTTCCAATTACAACACACCACCTAATACAATATACAACATATATATATACCCAATTCAATATCTAATACACCAATTCAGATTCTTAGATACGGTTTCGGTCTCTTTACCTTACCCACGCGCAGAGCAACTCAAACCCGATAAGCTTCGCAAGCTAAAACGAACCTAAAACACCAAATTGGGTAAAGTCTCATCACAAGGGCTCAATTTCACACATAGAAAGGGGGTAGAGAATCTAAAATAGAATTGAGGCTTACCCATGAAATTGATCCGATGGAAACGTAGAGCTTGAAGCGTTGGACGCGTGGTCGCGAATGGTGTGACAATCGGAGCTCAAACAAGAAAGTTATGGTGGATTAAAGGGTTGTGAGGGTTTGGAGCTCTCCTCTCCCCCTTGCTGTATTCAGCGTGCTCTTTAGCTGAATGGGGAAGGAGATGGCCCTGCACCTTTTAAGTTATGGGTCCGGTTGGACCCACGGGTCCGGTTTGAGTTCGGTTCAATCGATTCGGTACATCCGGTCTAATTTTGGGCCAAATTTTTTAAAATTGGTGTCAAAATTTTTGTTTTGAAGAGCTCTATTCTATTTTGATATTAGATCTTCATTTTTAAATTTTCTAATTAAAATTCAATTTATTGACTAATTATTTACTGATTATAGTAGGATTTACAATAACCAATATGAACAATAATACGTAATCAGCAAATATTTATCATTTTTTATTAGTACTTGACCAACAATAATTTACACATATATTTATAGAAATTTTACACACAAAAAATATATAATTTATATTTAAATTTATCAAAACTTATATATATAAATTAATATAGTTTGTACCCATATTTTTTAGAATTTACATATATAAATTAATAAAATTTATTTGTTAATGACAATTTAATATTTTTATTAGTCAAATAATAGCCAAAATTACTAAAGCTGGATGGCTCAAAAATTTCTCTTTAGCTAACATCTATATAATTGTAATAAGTAATAACAGACAATTGAATTTATTAAGTGTTCTTCTCATCTTTTCATTTCAAAATAAAAAATAGAATTTTCAAAGTTTTTGTTTTTCGTAAAAGACGTTCAAATGTGTATATATGTCTTCCGTTTATTTCACTAATCATTTTTTAATATGTTACATTCTTTAATTCTTTTTCCCTCACTTGTTTCTCTATTTTCTGATTTTGTTCATAACTTTTAAATGTTCATAAGTGTTTTTTATTTTTATTTCATTTCTCACTTTTACATATGTTTTTTTTATGATTATTTATTTTTACTTGTATTTGTGGGCAATACATATATTAACTATAAGGTGTTTGCTTCGGTACGACTATAAATTTATACGTACCAGTACAATAAAAATATGGACAAATTAAAACACGTCATGTAAATTATGTTTTTCATATCAATAATTAATTTTTTTAAATACATATTATATCATTAATTTTACTAATCACCCTTATACTTTAATAAAAATAAAAATAAAATAAGAATAAATTTTATTTAATTTTTACGAAAAGACTTAAATATCTTTTTTGTATGAGACAAAAACAACTCTAATTCCTTAATTTATTCAAAATTCAATTAACTTTAGTTTTATAATTTTAAATCTGAATCAATTTAAAAATCGAAACCAAAATACATTTCATTATTCATATACACTAAAAAATTGCTTTGTTTATCATGAATCTTAAAATTCCCTCCTCTCAGAAACTGAAAAGTGAAAAGGGGACAAAGAACTCTAGCACCCCCAAGCCTCCTGCAGCCCCGCAGCCACCACCACCTACTCCACTCTCCTCTGGTCTCAGTCTTCACCGTCGTTGTCCAGCCCAGCACTCTGGTCTTATTTTTTTCATAGAGTCACCATCACCTACTCCACTCTTCTCTGGTCTTCACCGTCGCCGTCGCCGTCACCGTTCAGCCTAGCACTCGTTGTCAATCTCCGCCCATCTCCGGGAGTGAGATGCTTGAGATGAGATTGAGGGACAAAGTTGACCATGAAAAGGACAGAATAAGTAGCAATCTTCATTCTTGTTTTGTGATGTTTGAATTTGAAATTGAAATGCTGGAGCCTTTTGATTTTGTAAAACTATTTCAGATCTGCAAGGATCACTTGACTTGTTTTATGAACCAAACACTTGAAATCTCCAGCCACATGTTACTTGCACAAGTGATGTGAATACACAATTTCATATATAACAATTGCAAAAGTGATGTGAATACACACTTTCATATATAACAATAACGAGTGTATGATTGATCTTATGTTCTTACATACTAATAAAAAGGAATGCAATGCATCTCATATCAGATAATCACACAGTCCAAACTCTAAGTCATTCCTAATTACTCTCTTCAAGCCTTAATTTACAGCATAAATTGCACTTAACAAGTAAAACATTAAGAATCTGAAAAATTAATCAATTAGCTCCCGTTGATAAAACTAAACAGCTATGGTTAAAGCACGAATATATCGAATTAACACCAAAATTATAGGATATGTCACATGCAAATTAAATCTGATAAATCAGAAAAAAATTAACGAAAAAAAGAACGAGATGGTTCTGGAAAACAAAGTACTAAGAAAGAAGGAGAGTTTTGGAGAGAGAAATTGAGAAGTATTGAAGATAACCTGAGAAAAATTAGAGCTGAACCCAAACACTGTCGTCTTGGCTGAGGATTGCTACGGAAGAGAGGTGGTTGCCTTCAAGTTGCTCTAGCACCTGTAAAAAAAATAGACAACACCTTTAATTATAAATAAAAAGAAAAATTAAAAGAAGAAGCAATGCGAGGCGAACCTTAGCATCCCTTGTGAGACGATCTCCACTCTCACCCATGGAGGTGTTGAGAACGAGTTTCTGCACTTTAATCTCTCTCATTGGATTCGCAAGTTTCTTCTACGAACCATGTTCTCATTTTCATTCCAAATCAACACACAAACAAGCAATTAAAAGAAAACAAGAGAAGATCTGAGCGATTACCATTTGATTTGGATTTGAACTAATATGAAGGTGGCAGAATTGAGAGTGAAAGAGAGAAAGTGTCGATGAAGAATTTTTTTGATTTTTTTGTCAGATGCAATTTTTTTTGTATGAACATGATCAGAGATTAGGGTTTACGACGGAGTAATAGAGTATTAATAAGATTGAAATAATCTTTTTAGTGTTCATGAATAATGAATAACTAAATGTATTTTTGTTTTATTTGTTAAATTATTTAAAATTTAAAATTATAAGATTAAAGTTGGTTAAATTTAAAATTTTGATTAATTTAAATGGGTAATTTTTTTAAATGTAAAAAAGGATATTTAAGTCTTTTTATAAAATTAAATAAAAATATATTTTTAAAAAAAAAATCAACTGCTGATGGAGATAATATAATTCACGTGGCGTTTTGTTATTTGTCCACGTTTTTATCATATTGGTACGTATGAATTTATTATTGTACCGAAGTAAAGACCTAATTATAATCACAAATTATGCTATTTCAAATTAAATGACTTATATAAAGGTGATTTCATTTATTGTTATAAATACTAAATTGAATAAGTCATAATTACTTCTGATTTGCAATTAAATGAGAATAAAACCAGATATTATCTTTTGTTCTTTAGATAATTATCTTTTGGATTTTAGATATATTATCTTTTGACTTTAGATACTATTATATTTGGGCTTTAGAATTTAATGGGTACCATGCTCAAATATAAATAGAGCTTTTAGAATTTCGGTCCATAATATACCAAAAGTCGCCTCTGCAACTCTTTCTCCATCAGAGAAGTTGTAATTCAGCCGCCTAGGAATACAGAAGGTTTTGGTTGAAAAAGATCGAAAGAACCACAATATCTAAATTCTTCCATTAATTTCTGACTTTTATGAATAAAGGTACGCTTACACATTATAATATATTTTTAGTGACTCAATATGGGGCATTAATAAAATTATTTATTCCAATTGATAGATGAAACTATTCCAATAGGTTTTGTTAGAAACAATAATTCACTTAGGTTTATGTATATTTAAAAAGACTATGATGCTTTGGTCGGTATTTTATCGTGATTATATATGTGGGTTATCATCAAATTTCCAGGGTAAACTTCTAGAAGATGAAAATATAGTTACATGTTAGATAGATTTAGATTACTGGAATTTATTTATAGATTTATTTTTGATGGTTCACAACATGCTAAGCTCACAAAGGAGGAAATTGTATAACTAAATGAAATCATACATCTAAATATATAACTACATAAGCAAGTAAATAAATATAATTAATAGGGAATTAATTAATAATCATCAAAACTAAATTAAAGGTATTGTTGAAATAGAAATTAAATTGAAATTACCTTTGTATTAGAAATATACATGTATTCTATTAAAATGTTCATTTTTGTGTTCTTATTGATATATCAACAAAAATAATTGATAATAAATAAAATTTAGCAAAATACAATCAGAATTTATTTTATTTAATATTCATTAATTTTGACAATAATTAATGAATATTAAATAAAATAAATTTAAATATTTTTTTGTTATCTTCCTAATAATACGTATATGAGTAACTGTATATACCAAGTTTATTATTACCTATGTTATATTGCAAGTTTTTTATTATTTTATGTATGAACTATGAACAATAAACTAAGTCGGAAGAAAAACTTTGATTATTTCATAGGAAGCTAAAACTTTATTTGTAAAAAAAAAAAAAAAGAGATTGAGTTGGTTTGTTTTTGGTAAAAATTAGGTGACATATTGAGTATATATATAGTAGTAGTCACATGCAAATTCTCTATTCATTTTTGTGCAAAACAAAGATACACTTTTTTGGTGATACTATCTATCACAAAAGGTAAAAGCTCTAAGCATAATGTGCCTAATATACATGACAAATTCTACCCTAGAGAGGTTGAGAGTAATTGCATTGAAAATAAATGTGATTATTGATTGAATTGAATTATTAGTAAGTTGATTTTTATAGAATACATTATGTAGCTTTATATATGAGTAGAGTGGGGAACTAATTTGTTATAACTGCATATAAGTGACTGTATTAGTACTAATAACTACATTTTTTTTATCAGATTCTTTATCATAACTGCTATATACTGTATCACTTCCCTTCAAACTCAGTTACATGAGGAGTAACTTTGAGATTGACCCAAAAATGGAGAAATGTAGGAAAAAAAAAAGAGACTTAGTTAAAATTATTTAATGATCCAATTAATGATTGCCAATAGAGATATATAATATGAAATCTTTTTTATTTAAATTATTTTTCAAATTTTTATGTACTCCTATGTAACAAATAAAATTTTTATATACTCCTGTGTAAAAACAATAAGAGTACATATAAATTTTATTTGTTCTATATTTATTCACTCCTATTGTTTTTTGTACGAGAGTACATCTAAATTTTATTTGTTACATGGAAGTACATGAAAATTTGAAATATAATTTAAGTAAAAAAATTTTATATTATATACCAATAGAGTAGTGACGTGCATTAATTGATTTAATTCGGTCATTAAATAAATTACGTGTATTTAAATTATATTTTAAAATTTTAAACAGTGAGCATCATTTAAAATTGACTAAAATTGATCAAACATATCTATTTTAATCTCTTCTACCAATCTTTTTATGTTTAAATTATTGATATTATTAATATTTTTTATTATTTTTAATTTTTTTAAAAAAAAACATATATCTCGTTTACAGTGTAAACAAGACCGTGTAAATGAGATATATATATAAATACGTGTGACATACACCTCTCTTATCTAGTGTAAAGAAGATAAAAGAGGAGTATTTATTTCGATAAATATTTTTAAAATTATTTATTTTGATAATTATTACATTTATTTAATTTATAAAAATAAAAAATCCTCGTAATGTATAGCGAATATTTTTTGGTCATCTATAATAATGGATAGTTGAACATTCTTTTGGGCCCTGATAGGTTATTTTGTTAGCTCCATGGAGCATACAACAATTTTAGTTTTTATAGGCTGTTAAACCATGAAGACCTCCTTGACCAAAATCCTAGAAAAACCCTGAAGGCCTCTGACTAAAACAAAGAAAAAGTAAAAACCCGAAAGTCCAAATTACAAGGCTGATCCAGGAATGTAACAATCATGGTCAACTGTCTAATTTGTATAAAAGAGGAGGCTTGACCTCAAAAGAAATTTTCTCTGAACCTTACACACCTGAACCAAAGCTAACTCTTGACCTCCATGAGAGGAGGCTTTGTAAGAGGAGGAGCCTCGAGAGCTCACACACCAAGAGACAGACAGAACGTGGAGGGGGACCCCATGGAAAGATCAAAAAAAGTAAAGAAATCAACTGAGGAAGGAGGAAGGGAGTTCACAGGAGACACTGCCCTTGTACCAAGAATGGAAGATTGGATGGCTGAGGAAGAGATGGAGGAAAATGGCAACAGCAAAGGTACAGAACAGCCTCAGCTGGAAGTTGAGAGGGTAGTTGAGTTTGGAGCCTCAAAGTCCAACTCTTTTGCAGATACTGTCCGAATGGGGAAGAGCACTGGAGGAGGGCACACACAAAGGGAGCAGGAGCCAAAGACAAATAGTGCTGAAGACACAGACATGGAAGAGAGTGATGATGAAGACACAGAAATAATAGTCAAAAAATTGCCGAATGGAATATACAATTTAGTCATAGGGGAAGGAGTGAAAAGGGAGCTCAGAAAGGAGTGGTGGGAGACCCTCATTGTCAAGCTGCTGGGGCGAAAGATCTCTTTGTTAGCCCTTAAACGGCGTCTGGAAATATTGTGGGGGAAAAGGGGGAGCATTGATGTGATAGACCTGGGGAACGATTTTTTCTTGGTCAAGTTTTTCAGTTCAGAAGACTTAGATTTTGCACTCACGGAGGGACCTTGGAAAATACTTGATCACTACTTGACTATCAGGTTCTGGAAACCAGATTTCAACCCTTCTGAAGCCTCTATTGACACTATTGCTGCCTGGATTCGACTACCGGGGTTAGCAATAGAATACTATCACAGAGCCATTCTTGAAAAGATTGGAAATATTGTGGGGAGGACCTTAAAAGTAGACAGCAACACTGCAGAAGTCTCAAGAGGAAAGTTTGCTAGGATCTGTGTAGAGGTGGATTTGACAAAGCCGCTGGTTGCTCAATATCAGATAAATGGAAAAAGTTATCAAGTGGAATATGAGGGAATTCACCAAGTTTGTTTTCAATGTGGAAAGATAGGACATGATAAGTCTAGCTGCCCAAAAAGACGAAATACAGAGGCTTTACAGAAAGAAGTTCAACAGACACCCCAAGAGGTTGAAGATGGGGGTAAAACAGGAAATAGTTCAAAAGACAAGGGCAAAAGCGTCATGGAGGAGAGCACAGAAAATTTCGGCCCATGGATGTTGGTCCAGAGAATTCCACGTGGAAAGAAAAAAGGAGGAGAAGGTACAAGTATTGGAGGTATTGCAAAAGGAAAGGAAAAAGTTGCAGAAGTGGAGAGACAAACCTCTCGTTTTGCAGTGTTGGCCAATACAGAGACAGGACAGAGTGAGGACAACGCTCAGGAGAACCAGCATCAGCAGATAGAAAATGAAATCAGGCCTGCCCAAACTGTTCCAAATAAGAGCAACAAATCAGAAACAAATAATAGACCTAATCAAGCACCAAAAGCCCAACCCGGCCCAAAAATAGTGACACTCCCTGCTACCCAAAATAACCCTTTAAAAAAAACAGTTTCTGCAAACCAACCAAAACAAACCAGTAAACATCCTAGCCAAAAACCCTCTTATCTGACTACACAACCGGAAAATAACTCACAAGACAAAACCTTGGCCCAACTCTCACAGAACCCCAATGATCAGCAAGACACCCACTCAAAACCAAATACCCCCTTACACTACCAAGAGAACTGGGCTAGCCAGACCTCTCCTAGCCAAGCTCTCACTTTGGAAATCCCTGAGACTAAACCCCCTGATCCCACACATGAGGAACCCCCTGACCCCTTTAATATGGACTTTGGCTCCATAAGCTCCACTGCTTTAGATGAAGCTATGCAGCAGTTTGAAAATGATGAAGGCCAAGAAAGAGAACAGCAAGCGGGAGAATCTCCACATCAAGTGGAGGAAATGCAATGCTCTTGATTATAGCATGGACTTAAGGTCCTCAGCTAGTAAGATTCCACCCTGTACTTTGTTTCTTTTTTATCTAGATTTTATCATGAATATAGTAGCTTGGAACATTAGAGGGGCTGCGAATACTGCAACCATTCGCACCCTAAAAGAAATCAAAAGGCAACACAGACCTACTATTACTCTTCTCTACGAAACTAAGTGTAGTGGGGATAGAGCAAAGGAAGTCATTAGAGATATGCAGTATAATTTCTACCATATCGAAGAGGCCGAGGGTTATGTAGGGGGCATATGGGTTCTTTGGGACCAACCTTCTATCAGGATTGATATCCTAATATCACATCAACAGTTTGTCCATATGAAGATAAGAGACCAGCAAAACAAAGTCTGGTATCTCACAGCTGTGTATGCTAGTCCCCAAGAGGTAGTGAGAAGAACTTTGTGGGAGAGTCTTAAAACAGTTGCTGGAAATGTAGCAGGAGCTTGGCTTGTGGTTGGAGATTTCAATGAGATTGCTGATGAGGGAGAAAAAAAGGGGGGAGCCAGTGTTGATAGAAATGCTTGTAGGAAATTCAAAGATTGGATACAAAGCTGCAACTTGCTAGACCTGGGATATGTAGGCTCAAAATTCACTTGGAGGGGTGGTCAAAGAGAGGGTCTGGATCGGGTCTTCAAGCGGCTGGACAGGGGACTATCAAATGCAGATTGGCGGAGAGAGTTTGCGGATGCCAGGGTAGAGATTCTTCCGAGAGTAAATTCGGATCACCACCCCCTCTTGGTTAACATGACTCCCTTGATACAGGTGATGGGAGAAAAACCCTTTCGGTTTGAAGCTATGTGGAAAACCCATCCCACTTTTAATGATTTCATAAGGAATTCTTGGCCGAAAGACTCCTTATTCCCTAGAGCGCTCTCATCTCTCACTACAGCTCTCAAGAAGTGGAATAGGGAGGTTTTTGGTAACGTCTTCAAGAGGAAGAGAAAGCTCTTAGGAAGAATTGCTGGAATTCAAAAAACACAATCATATGGCAGGAACCCTTTTTTGGAAGATTTGGAGAGAGAATTAAATCGGGAGCTAGAACAAATCCTTGAGCAAGAAGAGATCCTATGGATGCAGAAATCCAGACAATTGTGGATAACAGATGGAGACCGTAACACAAAATATTATCACACAAAAACAGCAATAAGAAGAAGAAAGAACAGAATTTTGAAGCTGCGATTGGAGAACGGTAACTGGAGTGAAGATCAGGAGGAACTGAAAAATTCAGCAATAGCTTACTACTCAAAGCTCTATGAGGAAGATAATTTCTGTAGCCCTTGTCTCAGAACTAGCACTACCTACCCTGTTTTGAGCAACCAAGAAAAAAGATCTATCTCAAAAGGTCCAAATTTTGAAGATATTAAAGCAGCTGTGTTTAGCATCGGTTCGCTAAAGGCCCCGGGAGAGGATGGATATCCAGCTTATTTCTACAAAGATAACTGGAATACAATCCAAGAGTCACTATGTGCTTTTATTAGGCATGTTTGGGAAAATCCGCAAGAGATGGGAGCCATTAACCAGACCCTTATCACCCTTATTCCAAAAATAAAACAACCAGAATTCATCAACCAATATAGGCCGATTGCCTTATGCAATGTGACCTATAAGATTATTACGAAGATTCTGGTGGCTAGAATCAAACCTTTCCTTGCGGATCGCATAGCCCCCAACCAATCCAGTTTCATACCCGGCAGAATCATTCACGACAACATAATCATAGCAAAGGAAATGACACATGATTTAAGAAAGATGAGAGGCAGAAAAAAGTATATGACTATCAAAATAGATTTTGAGAAGGCATATGATCGTTTAAAATGGAATTTCATTATTCAGTGCCTAGATGAGTTCGGGGTGGATGCGAAAGCTAAAAGAATTATTGAGGCATGCATCAGTTCAGTCACTTACAAGCTGCTATGGAATGGAGGAAAAACTGGTAGCATCAATCCTTCTCGGGGACTAAGACAGGGGACCCCCTATCCCCCTATCTTTTCGTGATAGCCATAGACAAGCTCTCTCATATCATAGAGGAGAAAGTTGAAACAGGAAGCTGGATACCTATGAAAGCTGCGAGAAATGGGCCAAACATCTCTCATCTTCTATTTGCTGACGACCTCCTTTTGTTTACAGAAGCATCTGTAGATCAAATGGCCACCATTATGGAGACCCTCAACTCTTTTGGAAGGGTGTCAGGACTGAAAGTAAACCCAGAAAAAACGTCAATTGTTTTTTCAAAGAATGTGGATAACAGAGATAGAGCTTTAATCATCAACATGTGTGGCTACAAAGAAAATCCCAGCTTGGGAAGATACTTAGGGGCTATGATCACAAACAATAAAAGGAAGAAAGAAAATTATAAAAGCACCATAGATAGAGTGAAGGCCAGAATCGGTGGATGGAAAGCAAAATGCCTTTCCTTGGCAGGAAGAGTAACTCTAGCTCAATCCACTATCAGTCCAATTCTAAACTTTGACATGCTGCACAGCCAAGTCCCCCAAGGTATTTGTAAAGAAATAGAGAAATTACAAAGAAACTTTATTTGGGGAGAAACTGATCGAAGAAAGATGCATGCTGCTAGTTGGGATTTACTTTGCAAACCAAAAAACTTGGGTGGCTTGGGACTTAGAAAAATGTCAGCAATGAATGAGGCTTTTTTGCTCAAGATCCTCTGGAGAGTATGCACAGAACAAGACAGCCTTTGGGCAAAAGTTTTAAGAAGCAAATATGAAAGAAACCAACACATTGTTCAGAATATTATCTGCACAGCCTCAGATTCTCCATTATGGAAAAGTCTGGCCAGAGTCTGGAGTACCTTTAAAGAAAATGTCTCATTTTCCATTGGTGATGGCAGAAGCACAATGTTATGGACAGACAGCTGGGTTAAAGGTGAGGGAAGGCTTATCGATAAAGCCCAAAAAGCAATTGAAGATAGTTTCCTAAACCTTGCCGTAGCAGAAGCAACAGACCAAAATGGTGAATGGAACATAGCTTGGCTGGAGCAATACTTCACTAATGACACTATAAGTAAAATTGCAGCTACTCACCCCCCCAGAGAAGATTTAGGGACGGACAGACCTACATGGAATCTAACCCCATCAGGAGAATTTTCTGTCTCTAGTGCATACCACAGCCTAACTAATCATACAGAAATTACAGATCACATATGGGAAATAATATGGAAATGGAAAGGTCCGCAAAGCATTAAGATGTTTATGTGGCTTACCTCACACAAGAAATTGATGACTTCTTCCAGGAGGAACAGTATCTTTGGAGCTTCTCCAGACTGCCACCTTTGTCAAGGAACCCCAGAAACCATAATCCATGTTTTGAGAGACTGTCCGGGGGCATCCTGCATATGGGCACAGCTCATCAACCCTGCAAAAATTCAAAGCTTTTTTAGAGCTCCCTTCGAAGCTTGGTTGAGATGGAATCTCACAACTGAGCTAGGTCAAAATTCCCAAATCCCGTGGAAATCCATTTTTATGGTGGGATGCTGGTGGATCTGGCGATGGAGAAATAAAGAAATTTTTTCATCCCCTTTTAAAAGGCCTCATGCAGCAAAGAAAATTATTATTCAATTTGTTACAGAAATAGCTGAAGCTTTCAACAAGCAGGATCTTATGAAGCAAATGAGAACAAAAATAGAGATTCAAGTTGCTTGGAAAGCTCCCCCAGAAAATTGGATAAAAGTGAATTCAGATGGGTCATCAAATGAAAATTCAAGTTTGGCAGGGTGTGGAGGTCTGCTGAGAGATAGCCATGGAAGATGGCTGGCGGGATTTATGGCGAATTTGGGATGCTGCACCGCTTTTCAGGCAGAGGTTTGGGGAATTTGCAATGCCTTGAGAACAGCCTGGGAATTGGGAATTAAACACTTAATTTTGGAAACAGACTCCATGAGTATTTATGAAGTTTTGACAAGAAAGAAAAACCAAAAGGAACACCCTAATGCTGGCATAAGGAGAATTGAAAGATGGTTGCAGAAAGAATGGAACATCAAAATTACTCACACTTACAGAGAAGGTAACAAAAGTGCGGACTGGTTAGCAACAGAAAGCTTGAAGATGGATCCTGGGTATCACTTTATTGATCTTCCCCCAACAGGGATAAGAACTCTTTTAGTTGATGATGTAAGAGGGGTAAGTAGTCCCCGTTTAGTTGTTGAGTTATAAGCTCCTGTTTTCTTTCTTTTGGGGGTGTTAGCCCTCCTTTTTTATACCAAAAAAAAAAAAAAACTGTCTAATTTGTATACTTAGGTTGGTTTGGTCTAATAATTAACATATTAATTTATTTAAATAAATATTAAAAATTTAAATTTTATATTGCGTATGTATTTAAAAAATATTTTAATTTTAATTATTTTTTTAATATATATAAATATTTTATTATTATATATTTATTTATATGAGTTATTTTATATATTTTTTTTAAATGTGTTTGTATATTTTATATTTTAATATATAATATATAAAAATATAAATAACTGATTTTTAACTATATACTATGTTATCTGATATCTCACTTTTTAATTTAGATAGTATATTGTGGGAGGGAGGGGTGAGGAGCGCGTGACTGTGAATTTGAGCACTTTATCTCAGATCTGCATACCTGTATCAGCGTTAAGCAAGCAAGAACTCTTCATCGTGCTTCATCCTTTTCCTTCCTTCCTTACCTATTCTATCACCATAACATATACCTATCCATCAATCTCTTTGCATTTCACCTTCTTGCACTCCAAAACCCTATCCATCTATGTACATATGTCTACTCACATGGAACACAAATAGTCACTAATAATAAATAAAATAAGTCAGCACTGATCGATGGTTATGCAAGTTGGAAGCATGGAGTCAGAACTGAAAACCCTAAATTCCAAAGACCTCAAAGCCAATGGAATCTCCAAATCCAACATCGGGGATGGAGAAGGTGAAGGTGACGATCGCCCTCTGCTCAAGTCCTCCGACTCCACCAGCACCACCACCACCACATCCGACACCATTGAAGACATGGAGAAGAAATACGCCGCCTTCGTCCGCCGCGACGCGTACGGCACCATGGGCCGCGGCGACCTCCCGGCAAAGGAGAAGCTCCTCTTGGGATTCGCGCTCGTCACGCTGCTCCCCATACGAGTCGTGCTTGCTATGACCATCCTGGTGTTCTACTACGCCATCTGTCGCGTGTGCACTCTATTTTCTTCTCCTAACCGCGACGACGAGCAGGAGGATTACGCTCATATGGGCGGGTGGCGTAGGGCAGTTATTGTTCGCTGCGGGAGAGCTCTATCGAGGTCCATGCTCTTTATCTTCGGCTTCTATTGGATCCCGGAGTCTCATATCCCTGATCATCACGATGCTGATGGAAATGGAAGCTCCTTCACTCACACAAAGGTATTCTGGATTTGATTTGATTCGATTCGTTCAGCTTCTCAGAGTATGATTACATAAGATTATGATCATGGAGTGTTTTAATTACGTTTGACTTGAGTTACATAGAGAAGCAAGTGGTTCATGTTTTGTGGTTTTTGAATTATCAAAATATTTTATTATTTTGCATGTCGTTTGATATTAGGGTACTCTGTGTATGGTATTTGTATGGCTGGTTTGTCGTTTCTAATCGGCAAAACTACTACTGCTACTGATCTGTTTTAGCTTAGCAATTATCTGTTATTACATAACAAGCTCCCAGCCATATAATTTCATAATATTCTGGAAGCAGAGTGTTCTGTCTTTGTAATTGATTTTAGTCTACTTATTTCTTTTGTCTGTTTACAATTTCAGAATGGAGACAAAACTCAACCAGAAGTGGGAAGACCTGGCGTAGTAATATCTAATCATGTGTCGTACTTGGATATTTTGTATCACATGTCCTCTGTATTCCCCAGTTTTGTTGCTAAGGTCTGTGAGATGACAATTTTTCCCAAGTGTATCTTGTTCATAGGTGTTGTTACTGACATTTATCTTTTGTTCCACTCTAATCTTTGATTTCATCATGAAGAGATCTGTGTCTAAGCTTCCATTCGTCGGGCTCATCAGGTTTGTTGGCCATTTTTTTGGGGATTTCCAATGATTTAATAATATTGCTTCATTTTATGTACTTTAGATCTTGTGGTATTCTGCTGCTCTACATCCTCTCTCAAATTCCACTGCAGAATTGAACTTTCATGTGTAATGAAATGATAAACATGCAGTTCCAGAAGGGTGCATTTTGCATTATTTAATGGCATCAATTGTCTTTTTTTATTATAAGAGAATATTCAGATCCCACTGCTTACGTATAATGGAATGTTTTATGACAGCAAGTGCCTTGGATGTGTCTATGTTCAGCGGGAATCAAAATCATCAGACTTCAAGGGCGTTTCAGGTGGGTAAACTATTGATGTCATCACTTTGTATTAATTATGAAAACTTGCAGTATTTGAATAAAGCAAAAGCCCTTGAATTCATCTTTCTTCCCCTGCTCTGTTTGTTTCTAATGAAACAATCTTGTATCAGATTTTGGTTGATTCTGTGGGTAGATTATATTGTGTATCATAATGAAAATATTGGTGCAGAAGTGGAAAGATATATGTATATCCCATTGAAATGGTGTTCCAGTTAGATTAACTTTTTCGGGGGCATCATATTGTTAATTAACATTGTAGCTTAACCTTTAGACTTTCTTCCCGCAGCGATCGTCACTGAAAGAATTCGAGAAGCTCATCAAAATGAGTCTGCTCCAGTAATGATGCTATTCCCAGGTTATCATCCTTTGAGTTTTCTGGAGCTGAGTTCACTGTTGCTTTCTTTATGTAGAATACATGTATTTGACCAATATGGGTACGCCTGTTTTGCAAACTTTAATAAATATATATTGGTGCAGATTGACATGACTAAGGTAAATTTGGTATATATAAACATCAAGATGGTTAATGTAGGTTGTTTTCTTGTTATTCGTAACTATCCTATATATATTTATTTATCTGATGATATAAGTGTCAAAATATATGGTGAAATATTTCTTCTTTTGCTCATTTTATCTATCAGTAAATTATTAAGTAAACTTTTACCAAAAATAAATTATGCAAGTAATTTGAGTGTCTAAAGCTCTAAGCTACTTGTGTTAAAATGCTGTAATAATTTGGTTTAATATTGTTCATTTATTTGCATATTCTGCAGAAGGTACAACCACAAATGGAGAGTACCTCCTTCCATTCAAGACAGGAGGTTTTTTAGCAAAAGCACCAGTACTTCCTGTAATTTTACGATACCATTACAAGAGGTTTAGCCCTGCCTGGGATTCCATATCTGGGGTAAGCAATTTTTCTTATATACTAATGAAGCATGGTTTTTACTAGCAAGTCTGATGCTATCGAATTACATTTACATTGGCAGGTGCGTCATGTGATTTTTCTCCTATGTCAATTTGTAAATTATGTGGAGGTGATTCGGTTACCTGTTTACTATCCCTCACAGCAGGAGAAGGATGACCCTAAACTATATGCCAATAATGTTAGAAGATTGATGGCTACTGAGGTATTTCTTCTGGATTTTTTGTGGAAACAGATATAATATACAAGGGTGCTTGCTTATACGATTGCTGTAATTGATTAATTTATGCTAATAGAAGACATCAAGACAGCACTTGCTTCTCCGTGCTATAATTTATTTTAATTTGGTTGATCCATGTGTTAAAATTCTTGTTGATCCTTTATTCTTTCCAAATTTTCAAAATCGAGACAAGATGTAGGACAGTTCTCTCCTTGGTGCAAAAAAGGAGTAACAAGTGTTTTGTATATGGTTTTAAATGTTATTGACTAACTGCTTTTGGTACCAGCTTGATTTTGTTTACTCTATGCTCTTGTTGCAGGGTAATTTGATACTTGCTGACATTGGACTCGCTGAAAAACGAATATATCATGCTGCTCTGAATGGTAATAATAGTCTGCCTAGTGTTTTGCATCAGAAAGACGATTGATAATTTCATGGCCTCAGGCTCAAATGATATGTAGTTCGAGTCGAGTTTTAGTGTCAAAATTGTTATTTGTATGAATGGACAGCTTGCTTGAGGGGGGTTCCTATTAATTTACATTCATCTAAACATCTCAATCTTGTGTAATTTTAATGTAAATAATGTGACCAGTAGCAACATTGTGACATAATCCCTGGTGAATTTTATTGAGGCTCCCCATCAAAGATTTCAAGGGATATCATGTGTTGTGACGTTTTTGACTAACATAATGACCTAACAAATTTAGAAAGGCCTAGTGACCTTAGATCTGAATCTTCTGTTTCGTGTTCTGCAGGTTTGTTTTCCCAATGCTAATTCGGATTCCTGGTCTGTGTATATTCATTGTATGGTTCTGTTATTTATTCTGAAAGAAAAAGATACAAATATAGAAAATTCTGTGCAGAACAAGCATTCCTAGTCGAAAATGATGTATCTGAAATGCCTCTAGGACCTTAATGCCGCTGGGCACTGGCTGAGCATAGGTTCTGTATCTATATTTTTCTGTTAAATTTGTCAATTACTTGTAGGATCCTCCCCGTAGTTAGGGTTAGGTTGTCTAGCATATAACAGTTGATTTTGATTATAATTTGCTTTAGGGAGAAGAGGTTAACGATTCAATTGCTTTTTCTTTTTTTTTTTTCTTTGAAGTTTCCTTTTTTCTTAAATTTTTCTGTTGCCAAGCGCAGAGTTATCTAAACTGTCTATTTTGTCAAACAACAGATCTAAAACATGATTGTAACCTGGAATTAGAAACCCATTTTATACCATTTGGAAACCATTATCACTTAGGCTTAATTATTTTGTTTATTCTTAGTTTCATTAATTTTTTATATTTTAAAAGTTTGTAATCCTACCTTTATACTAGATATTAGATAATTTTTAATTAGGCACTTGCCAACTCTTTTGTTAAAAAATATGAAAATTCTTGAAACATTTGTTTTTTAGGTACCAGATTATAACTTTTTAAAACAGCATTCGTGTTTGTAACTTTTTTATATCTATATAAATCGTTACAGGGTGGGTGTAGCGGTTTTCAAATTGAACATAATCCGCTATAGGCATCCATGGTTTATGTGGAAAAGCGAGTTGGGCAGAACTCTGGCATCCATGGTTTATGTGGAAAAGCGAGTTAGGCAGAACTCGCTAGAGGGTGTAGCGGTTTTTGAAGGAAATGATACTCTACATAAATTGCTACGGGGTACAAGAAAATAATGATACTCTACATAATTTTTAACACTATAGCGGATCATGTATATGTGGAGATTATCTCTATTTCCGTAATAATTATGCATGAAATGAAATGAATAATAAGTTGGAAATTGAATAATAAAATAAATAATAGAATGAAATGAATAAAAATTTAAGATTTTTATTATCATTCAATTAAATTTATCATTTTTTTTATACGACTGAATGATTGATTATAATTGTAAACTTCTTTTATATTCACAGAACATAAACACTCTCAAGAGATAATGAAAATAATTTGTAATATTTTTAAAAAATAATTTTAAATATGTATAAAAAATATATTTAAAATTATTTTTTAAAAATATTATAAATTATTTTTATTATTTTGAGAGTGTTTAATGAAAGAATTTAACTTTTATATTCTGTGAAGATAAAAGAAATTTACAACTATAATCAATCGGATATAGTCGTATAAAAAAATGGATAAGTTTAATTGAATGATAATAAAAATCTATAATTTGTATTCATTTCATTCCATTCATTTCATTATTCAATCTCATCCTATTATTTATTTCATTCCATGCATAATTGTTACATAAACAGAAATAATCTTTACGTATACATAATCTGCTACAGGCTATCAGGGATTATGCTACCCATTGTTTTCTTTTAGAAACGCTACACAATCCATGGATTATGTTCAGTTTGAAACCTGAACCCTGTAGCGATTTATAATTTTATATAGATATAGAAAAATTGCAAACACATGCTATTTTAAAAAGTTGTAATCTAGTAAATTTAGATTCTAATTATTTTATTTAAGTAACTTATTCTGTTTTTTATGTAACATGATCTATCAAAAAATTTTGAGCTGAATATTTTAAAATTTTAAAAAATTTAATTAAAAGTTTTTATCTAACTTAGAGATTTAGTTACAAAGTGTTAAAATTAGGAACTAAATTAAAATTTTGATTATATTATAGGAACTAACAAAAACTAAGTTAATTATATTTATTGAACTCTTTTTGGCAGATAAGCTGTATTCGTGTGTGGAGTAACATAAATTTAATGGAAAAAATTATTAAAATTTGGAGCTTTCTATTACTAAAATGGCACTGGATTTGATGGTCTCAGAACGTTTGGACCAGTAAATGGTCTCATAACAAAACATGTTTTTTAAGTTTTTTTAATAACTACTAAATAGTCCTTTTCTAATTTTAATTACAAATTAATCCTATATATTTTATTTAATTATAAAAACTATTTTTTATTTTATAAATTATTATTTTATCATTTATCTATTATGTTTATTAACAATCAAAATAAAAAACAATAACGAATTAGATCCTCCATTGATCGTAATAAACTTTTTGGCCATTCCAATCGATTAAAAGTTTATATTTAATCCGGCTGTGAAATCTGTTTCTTTGAAAATCAATCGATTGGATTATCAAAACAATTGATTGAATTTCAGGTTTCCCATAACTCAATCGATTGGACTACAGGTTATCACAAAATAATCAATTGAAAATTGCAAGGCAGCATGGTTTTTGCAAAAATCAATCGATTAGTCATATTACCCAATCGATTGAACGATGACTAAAATATGAGTTTTTTAAAATTCAATCGGTTACTTATACTACCCAATCGATTGAATGTTTCAATACAACCTAAGGTCTCACAATTCAATCGATTGATTGTGTTACCCAATCCGATTGATTGTGTTACCCAATCGATTGAAGTCATCAAAACAATATGAATTTACCCAATTCAATCGATCGAAAGCTTTTACAATTTTTCTCTATTTCTATGCACTATAGAGATATTTTAGTTTTAAAAACTCATATTTTTACGATGAAGTAATGTCATTTTCATTTATTATTTCAACAACAATTTCATACAAATTTTATGTCTTGTGAATTATATTTTATTTTATATAATTAATTTATGTAAAAAAATTTCATATCTTTTTATTTGTTTGCATTCTATTTTGTTCTTTTCATTTGTTCAAGATTTGACCTCTCTATTGAATCTTGACTAGAAAAAAAAAATACCATGCAATATATATCAAAGCATTTTAATAATTTGTTCATATATTGCTAAGACATATATGAAGTATATATATTACAAATTTTTAATCAATTCTTCCTAGATTAACAATGGAAGTCCCCTTTCCAATCCTCCATTAGAGCGATAGGATTTTTAGACTTATCATTTTCAGATTTTACAGTTTTTTCAGGAGGCACACGATCCATTATTTTCTCATTGTAAAGCTCTAATAACATTACTTTCATGTTATGCTCTGCATTCTGAGCCTCCAATAGATCGAACATCTGTTTCACAGCTCCAGGGATGACACCAGCATCACTCGGAAATTTGCCATTCTGCATAATGAAGAGCACAGAAGAATAATTGGATTTCAATATTAAACATTTGAGCAGACATAAAAAGCAGTTAAAACAGGAGAATATTGAATATGTCCTGCACCACCGATATCCCCTGCACCACCGGTATTTCTAGTTGGGGGTGTTTGATATGAATTTCTCAAAAAGGAGGAACATTTCAAGCAACGAATTCCCTATAAAAAATAAGAACATTCATTACCAGTCAATACATGATTTCAAAAAAGGGTAAGTCAAGAGACATTATAACTACCTAGACATCGAGGCATAAGCCTTCACCACTCTCTCATGATACATAAAGAGATTGATACACGATTTCAATGGTGGGATTGAATAATTGGTGATAGATTATTCACCAATTTATAATGTTAATATTAAAGAAAAGATAAGATTAGAGTATCTAAATCAAAATAAAGTCTTAAAAATTGAAGATAGAATTTTAACATTAAGATAGATGAATAATAAAATAACTTATAAAAACGATGAGAAAATTGAAAATGGCGTAGTACACAATTCAATCGATTGGGTAACACAACCAATCGATTGAATTGGGCAAATCCATATTGCTTTGATGACTTCAATCGATTGGGTAACACAACCACTCGATTGAATTGTGAGACCTCAAGTTGTTTTGGAGCATTCAATCGATCGGGTAGTATAAGAAATCGATTGAATTTTAAAAAACCAACATTTTAGTCATCGTTCAATTGATTGGGTAATATGACCAATCGATTGATTTTTGCGAAAACCATGCTGCAATTTTCAATCGATTGTTTTGTGATAACCTGTAATCCAATCAATTGAGTCATGAAAAACCTGAAATTCAATCGATTGTTTTGATAATCCAATCGATTGATTTTCAAATAAACACGATTTCACAGCCCTGGACGAACGTCACGAATCAAATATAAACTTTTAATCGATTGAAATTGCCAAAAAGTTTATTACGATCAATGGAATCGAAGATCTAATTCGTTATTGTTTTTTATTTTGATTGTTAATAAACATAATAGATGACTGATAAAATAATAATTTATAAAATAAAAAATAGTTTTTATAATTAAATAAAATATATGGGATTCATTTGTAATTAAAATTAGAAAAGAACTATTTAGCAGTTGTTAAAAAAACTTAAAAAATATGTTTTGTTATGGGATCATTTATGGTTCAAACGTTCTGAAACTATCGAATCCAGTGCCTACTAAAATATTATTTAGGATATCAAACTTTAGAAAATATATAAATTTTTTGTTTTAAATGCAAAAAAAAAATGTTTGTTTTGGAGGACGGGGTTATTGAACTCCCACTGCATAAAGTTATTTAAAGATTCAACCCCTAAATAACATAAATTTAGGGTTTCAAACCCTAAAAGTTAAAAGTGTTTTACTTTTTGGGTGTTTTGATATTTGAGCCCCTGCCATTATATAATTAGAGTTTCCAACCCTAAAGTGATACGTTGATCTGTTTTTCTATTTTTTTTTTTTTTTTTTGCGAAAGAGGGGGGTGGGGTTGGGGAGGGTTACTTTGAACTTCGTCACTACAAAATTTTTTTATTTTAAACCTTAAAAAACATGCATATTTAGAGTTTCATATCCCAAAAAAGTGTTCATTTTGTTGAAGTTTAATCCTATTGTTATAAAATTATGTGGAGCTTCAAACCGTAGAAAATACAAAAATATGAAGTTTTAAACAATAAGGAAAAAGTTATTTTGTTGTTGACTAAATTCAATCCCAAAATTTTTTTATTTTAAACCTTAAAAAACATGCATATTTAGAGTTTCATATCCCAAAAAAGTGTTCATTTTGTTGAAGTTTAATCCTATTGTTATAAAATTATGTGGAGCTTCAAACCGTAGAAAATACAAAAATATGAAGTTTTAAACAATAAGGAAAAAGTTATTTTGTTGTTGACGAAATTCAATCCAAGTGTTGTCATCCATTAGATAACAGAAAGCCAATCATCCAAATAACGACGGCTAAAATTTGTGTGTGCTAACGATATTTAATATTATCAAGAATTGATACTGTATGAAGATGTAACAAATATGAAAGGAAGGAATCCAGATTTAAAGTTGTATTGTCACTTTAGAAAAAAAAAATATACCATTAATCACAGAATCACCGTTAAATTAAAATAATAAGACTCACAGATAATAAATGTTACAAATTTAAAAGTGATTAAATATTATTTTACCACTTTATTAACATTGTTAGTTTAAAAGATCTTTTTCGGAAGGAATCAAGGAGGAAGACAGAAGAGGCTTATAGGCTCTCAAGTGAACACTTGCATTTGTATACCAAACTTGAAAATATATTTTCGTGAAATCGATCATTTATTATCAATTACAAGTTTATAACCTTACAATGAAAACAGCTTCAGCTATGAAGTAATCACTTGCACTCCTAATAAGCACAATATATATATCCCATTGAGACTGTAAAAGAACCTTTCCTCGGGTCTGAGTAATTACTAGTTAAAGTGCACCGAGCATATTGAACTGCGTCCATGCTTCCTGTATTGTAAGTTTTTAATAAATGCGCTTAGTGATCGGGTTTTAGTAAAAACATGTTCAATGAATACCCGTCAACTGAATTTAAGAATAATGATGACTATTAAATACTTCGTAATGTTCAATCAAATAAAATACTGTAAGAACCTGTTATGTTATGAACTTCTTAGGTTCATTGTCCCTACCAAGTATTTGGATGCTTTTTTACTTAAATAAAATATATTAATTATTTACTCCAATAAAACGATTTACAGAATTTTATTTTTTTTATGAACTTCTTAGGTTCATGCTAAAAAAAATATTAAAATTAACAGAATATTTCTTTTAAAAAATATGGGTCAAAGATTTACTTAAGTTTTTAAATGTGGATACATTCAATTGGCAGAAAAATATTCAGTTAATTTTAATATTTTTTTTACATTAAAAAAAATTAATTACAAAATTAAAAATAATATAAAACTCAATTAAAAAAAGAAGAGTATAAAAATTTAGTTGCAAATTTGGTAAAATTAGAGGACTTAACAGAATAATTAAACCTTACGTAAATGTAGGAGACACACAATATGTATGACTAACAAATAATAAGCAAGATTTTAGACAATACCCATGAAATAGATAACATGATATATATCAATCCAACTAAGTAGCTACAAATATAGGTTTACCTGTAAGATGTCAAAAACTTTTTCTGCAATGTATTTTTGATGTGATGCAGCACCCTTTTGCTGCAATTTATCTGGATGTAGACAAAGTAAAGCTCTTTGATAAGCTCTTTTCACCGCATTTCCTTCAATTATATCGACAAGAGGCACAGGCTTCCAGCCACACTCCGGCCAAAGCACCTTTAATTATACAAATCAATGTCAGTTTAGTAAAAGTGAATTTTATCTATCAACCTCAAGGAAATAACCTTTAAAAATGGAATTAGACACATCAAAATGTTTTTATCTTTGTTGACAAGAAAGAAGAACGGCAAGGAGTACAGAACTCCATTTTTCCTTACTAATTGTAACGTCGATAGTAGCGAGCGTATGTTTGCTTCCTTCCCTTTAGACCATTGTTGTATCTTCTTGTCAATGACCTACATTGTATACAGAAATATGTATACACATAATATTGACAACCTTGAAAAAAAGAAAGCATGATAGTTGGTGCAAATTACTTGGATTGCTTGGTTATCTTGGCTTTTTAAATCATCATTCTCATCTTCTGCTAGTACTTGTATCTGTAATATTCAATTCAGGAGCATATTCACAGAAATTTCCTAAAACGAAAGTAATTTAAACATAAGATTGGAATTTAGCTCAGCAATTGAATACCGTGAAATTCCCATGGAAGGATCCATCCTTATCTCCGATAACAGTAAATGAAATATCTGGCGTTGCTGGTAACGAAATCAAGTTGTTTTGTCACAATATTTAATCATCAAGTATATAAAGCATGTCTATAATCTATATAGATTTTAACATTGATTAGTATAAAAAGCTCTACAACAATAAGGAAGTGTCACGGTCATTTCATATTTTAACAAAGTCTCTTCAGTTGATTAACAGCTTATGCTAGTTCTTTTAAAAGGTGGCACCCTATTATTCATTGAATTTGTAAAAAGTAAACACAACTGCATATTGAAATGGATGCAGACCATAGAGAAAAGCACAATTTTTGTTACAGCACCATGCTTAACAGAAACTTAGGAGGGATGCAATGTGGAAATAACAAATCACCATAGAAGCATGTTTAAACTAGAATGTGCTCGATGCTTGCCCTGTAAATGTTTCCTATTGTTACATGCAGGCTACGCACATAATCTTTGTTAGAGCAGTCATATTACACTAGAATTCAGAAAATTAAGCTGTACCTGATGCTGAGATATCATCCTGCTGAGACAAATTATTAGAAGACCCATTGGAGGACTCTACCCTGGAACTTTCTTTCTTGGACTGTTCGGAATACTCGTCCGCCTAAATAAGATTGAGCAACCGTAAGCATCTTAATTGTTGTAAAGCTAGGATAACATGAACTTGACACTGAAGAATAGTCATAACTATTGACAGCTTCTTATAATATGAATTTTTCTTTTCTATCCATCTTATTCATTAGTTCTTACTGCCGACACTTACTCCGTTCTTTGTCCTGAAAGCATCTCTTTGCTTGTATAAAGAACCCTCAGATTTGGGTTCAACTCTGGGTTTTGTTGCAGCTTCTTGATTGAATATTCGGACAAATTCTTTGACCTTTCCTTTAATGCGGTCTTTCCCCATATTCTCACCAAAGTTCAAGGAACCAGGGGATGCTTTGCTATGCTCTACAGCTTTCACAGAAACAGTCGTTTCTTCTCGTTTATTTGGATTCACGTTATCAAAATTAGACAACTCTTTTGTGCTTTTCATCTTACTTTCATCTTGTCTCTCCCTTCGAGTGATCTCGTTATAATCTGATATATGAAATTGAGAACATTATAATGGAGTCATAAAGTAGTATACATACACACAGACAGAAGTGGATGGTGAATATGGCTTTACCTTGTTTCGCTATTGCATTACTTTCATTTAACAGTGAACGTAATGTTTTGGTCTCAAGCTTCTGATTTCCACTTGCTGCTTCTTTTTTTCCAGAGAAGGTTTTCTCACTCGCAGAATGAGTAGATGAGATAGGACTACCAGGATCATCTTTAGTTACAGTATGAGAGCTGCTCATCGTCTCTGATTGAGCTTTGGAAGAAGCTCTTTGTTCTGTGATTCGAATAGAATCTGCCCCATTTTGAATAGTTGTACGAGAGGTTGATCCATCTTGTCTTGTGCTTCTCGATAACAAGGAGGCTTTGTATGATGCAGGACTATCATTTTGTGTGGTAATCTCACTGGCCACCCATTCCTTGGCGCTTGAGCTTCTCTCAAATTTAAGCTTATCTTTTCTCTCTGTCCTAAGAGGCATAACCATTGGCACCCCTTTACTTGCCCATTTGTATATTGAGAAATGAAATTGGCCATTACTGTTAGATTGGTCTTGTTTCATGTTACTTTCTATATCTGAAAACTCTTTCGACAGAAGACTCTGCCGATAAGCGGGTTTTAAAGCATTCTTTGGATCCTCCTTGTGCTTGGTTGGTGGGGTTGAAAATCTTGAAAGATGAGAATCTGAAGAGCCTACTCCATTCGAAGCACCAAAACCATCATTGAAGTTGTTAAGTGGGTTCCTACTTCTGGTAGAGTAACCAAATGTTGGAAGGTCCATCCCTTTTGACAATTTGGCAGGAAGACTGGTTGGTCAGTGGAAAGTGACGGGAGTTAGAAACTTAGCATCAGTCACAATAGGAGATGAGCAAGTCATTTAGTTCACAACTTAGAAGCTGATAAGTTATTATCCATGCTGAAAACAATGCATGAAGCAGTCCCAAATGAATAAAACTAGCAATGGCTATCGATCTGCAATTTTCTTTCAATGATTATGAATCTAATGAATTTGATTCACTAATTGAACACTAAAAATCGATGGTTTAATACATATTGTCATATAGTAGTCTACTATTTGAACGTATCAAGTAAGGTAACATTCGGGACAGTTTTTGTCCTATCTATTCATGGTAAAAAATTGAACTCTAACCTGTCTTTGTGTATATTCCTCTTATCTCTATTCACCCTTGTAATTTTAAAAATTTAATAAATAAAATTACATTTTAAAATTTATATAATTATCATCACATACATAATTTTATATATACCAAGATGAGTACTTTTTAAATTCGACCCTGTCCGCCCTAGACTGGGTCGGGTAATTACCCCACTTGGACCGGATAGGGGAGAGTGGGTACCGCGCGTCCGGGTAACGTTGCTATCCTATCCCCCACAGTTAGTTTAAAAGTTCAAAACACAGATATCATCCCACACAATAAACGATTACAACAGTGTTTCTAATTCAAAATTGCTTACTGAAGGAGAGACTCAAATAGGGAACAATAGTGATGATTAACTAATCCGTAATTTGGATTCAATTTTATGAGTTTGTTAAAAATCATCAATAATCCGCACGAGAAGGATAGGTTAATGAGGAAAACCTGAAGTTCGAAGGTAGAGAAGAGGAGAGAGGGTCAGCAAGAGAAGGGCTCAAAACTCTGCTGGGGAAAGGGCTTTGACTCTGATCCCTATTCCTGATCGGAGACTCATCGCCTCTGAATATATCATCGTAGAAGTCACTGTTCTTGTTTGAATAACGCCTCCGATTCACGAAATCTTCCCCTCCAAACACTGGTCTCTCCCGCTCAGGACGCCACGCACACGAACTTGGAGCCTCGCCTTCTTCTCCTTCTCCTTCTTGACTCAAATCCTGCAACCTGCTGTAGCTGAGGCTATGCCGAATCTCGCTGTTAATGGAAGACCGCCGTGGCGGCCCTCCGAACACATCGTTGAAATCCACATCGGAGTTTCTGCTTGGCGTGCTTGGACTCGTGTAGAAACCGCTTTCCCCTTGTTGTGAAGAATAAGAAGAGGAGTAAAACCTCTCCATTATTATTAATAATTAATAATAACTGTCAACTAATTCAGGATTAAAAATTGGCGGGAAAACGTGGAACGCAGCGGAGGGTAATGGAAAGTTTGTTTTGAACTGTAACTGCCTCTGCCTGCTATGAATCAGAGACACAGACGAGAACAGGCACGAATTCTGAAAGGGAAGTAACTACCACAATACGACAGAGAAGGTGCGCCGAAGACCAATTGCCATTGGCAAGCCACAAGATATGAGTGACTTGGGATAATACTTTAAAGGATAGAAACAAAACTATAAAAAAGTGATGCTGATAACTCGACCACTCTACTCCATGCCTTTTTGAAGAAATCTTTTCCCTCAATTCTTCTTTGGGATACTAATTAAATCCCCTCTCGCTTAAAATTTTCAATGCGGCCACCACACCCTCTGCCACTTCTCTGATTTTGTCTCTTCCTATCATATTTTTGGCTATTCAAGAGTTGGCATTAGGAATAGGAACCGATGTCACAAGAGAAAAATATGAAATTTTGGCCCCACGTAGCACTCTTCATATAATTTTTGTTATATATTTATGCATTCATTTCACTAGTTCAAAGTTTCTTATTTTCAATAATTTTTCAGTAATTCAGATTTTCCGTAACCTCCGATATACGTAGATGAAACGCATCCATCACGGGATTCCTGATTAGGCACGAAGATAAGGGGCCCATGCAATACCAGAACATATGGTTCGGGAAAAGAGCCAATCGTGCCAGAGAAAAATCGATAATACATTCGCAACAAGCGCCAAACTATTGCAAAGGCTCATTCATTACTCAAGGAACCTGAACTCTCATTTACATTATTTCAATTTGAATGCTTGTCACACTTTCCTGCTCAGTGCCAAAACCAACAACCAAGCAAAACAACATCCAACTTAAGAGGCTGGTTGCTTACAAACAAAATTTGGACGGTCAAAACTTTAAATTCGGACCTACATTTCTGAATTGGTTGTCACTAACATCATTTCCTGGAGGGTAACAATGTTTAAACCTTTTATTTATAATAATCACATATGCTGCATGGTGCGCATGAGGACAAAAAGAGTATGTACAAGAGAACTGGATTGGATTTTAGGCATCTTCAGAGCCGGTAATATATGAAATGATAACTGTTGTGTCGTCAAGCTTGCCACCATAGTAACGGAGCCCAGCATCTTGAGCAGCAGTTGAAAAAGGCGTCTGCCGGTCTTTGTCCTGTGCCCGTTGGCGTGCCAGTGCAGCTATTTTCTGAGCCGTTGCCTGAGGGCTTAAGCCAGCTCTTTTGGCATGAACCACCACTGCCGTGATATCATTATTATACAAGTTGTCAAACAACCCATCCGTACCAGCGACTATGACATCACCAAGAGCAACACGAATTGTGAAAACCTGACATGAACAAGGCAATCCACATAAAAGTCCAACAAGAAGCATAGATAAACAAATATTCAAGAAGATTAACTAGTTTATTGACTATGGCAATGGTGAACTACTTAAGGATATGGATGCCATTCGCATGTTATAGAAGGGAATAATTGAGACAAAATATAAAAAACTGTCTGAAAAGAATTAGATAACCACCAAAAGTTTTAATGGCTTGTTATAATGAATGCAAGTAATATGCTAGCATTAACAAGATCATACTTAAATGGTAGTAAGCTTTGTCTGCATTTCTCCAACTTTCTTAAAGACACAGTACCAGGATTTACCATATCTTTCAATGTCCTACAGCCTACAGTAAACTTCCATCTAAAGTAGACTACTTTAACTGGTGGTGTTTATGCTGCAAGTTACTTTCAAATTTCACATCTCACTTACAGCTGATCGGAGATAACATATCTAAAGAGCACATCATAATAGTCTAATATGATAATTGACTGTGGGACTACATTGAACAGAGAGTAAATCAACAAAACTACTATAGGACTTAAAGAAACCACTATAATCAATACATCCTGTAAATAAAGGGATTAAAAACTTGATTAAAGATTAAACAAATCAAATACGACACATAAAGTATTATAAGGTTTAATTATTTTTTTGGTCCTTATAATTTCACTAAATTTATAATTAGATCCTTATATTTTTTCTCTTTCAATTGGGTCCTTACACTATTTTTAATTTTATAATTAGGTCCTTACTAGCATAAAGAATGTTAAGAGTTAATGGAATATTTCTCTACAAATTGAAAGTATCCATAATTAATAACCTAATTAGATCATTAACTACATGTTTTTTGGGAGGAATATTCCATTAAATGTAACATTCACAGAAAGGAGCTAATTACAAAGTTAAAAGCAATGTAAGGACCCAGTTGAAAAGGAAAAAAGTATAAGGATCTAATTGCAAATTTGGTAAAACTATAAAGACTAACAGGATAATTAAACCTTATTATAAATTCAACAAACAGCACAAGCTGTCAATAAATCTTTTTTCTAGAATTTAAACAAAATCACAATATAACACAAACACATACACACAAGGAAATGAAACCATGAAGGAATCGTATGCACTGCAAAAGGTGTACAGGATCACTAGCAAAATCATGTGATATTCGTCACCAACAGAAATTAAAAGATTTTATTAACTAATGCAGTAACATTCCCTTACAATCCTGTGCATCTTACCTGACCAGAACTAGGTAAATCGCCATTATTTCCACTTTCCAGCTGATAAGTGAAATTAAAATTATGTTGCTGCACCGGGGACCGAAATACAGTGCACCCATCACGGATCACCATAAAACCACTGTCTCCCAAGTTAATAGCATGAAGCCACTGCAGTATCATGAGTAAAGAAAATTGTCAAAAATAAAATGATGTACCAGAACTGATTATTTATAACATAATGTCACTAGAAACCGTGAAAATTATGCTGAGAGACCAAATATATCACTAACTAGTTTCGTAGGAAATTGTACCATTCAGTCACAAACACAAAAGAATCCCAAAAGGGGGGAAAAGGCATCAAAGGAGTCAGAAAACTGATATACGTAGAAATATAATATGTAATGTCAGAGCTATTGCTATTAGTGTGTCAACATGTTTAAAATTTAAAACACAATAAAGTTTGAGGGGACTAGAGCCATTATAAATTTATAACTATTGGATATTTGGATTAGTGTTGTGTTAAGCATGTACTTGAACTATACCATTTTAATATATTATCACTGAAGGAATAATATTATCAGTTCATCATACAAAGGTGAAGGTAACCTGATCAGTAAGTGTGATAATGCATGCTGTGGAGGAACCCTTAGCTTTTGTACTTAAGTATGCTTTTTCCAACACCCTTGCTGGGTCAATTGAACCTTTGGACTCCCCCGAAATAGCAGCCACTGAATTGGACATGAGCTCACGAGAATACTGTCCAGCATCAACACCATGATCGGCCCAGCCACCAACACCATCAGCCAGTCCTATAGCTTGTGCCTCAGAGCATATAAAATGAGCATCTTCTCCCCCGGTTTCTTCCTTATCAGGATGGGGTAAGTAGCATGATCCAGATGCTAATTTAAGGGTTTTACCTAAAGGAGCTTTCCTGCAATTATCGTCCAACCATATAGTAAAGCAATGAGACTGGAATTCCACTGTAAATTTTAATTGCCAAGTACTAACGCTAAAATTTTGAGTCATCCTAAAATATTTGCTTCTCAAAATACAAGTATTCAGAGTTCTTATGTTGAATATATATCTTCATTCTTCAATCTGTTTTGAAATGTACTTAAATAGAATACACTTTTGTTACCAGTACAATCACAAACAAACTGGGAAAAAGTAACTAATTTCCCCTGACACCGAAAAAGGGGAAAAGAGGGTGTGCGACGCAGGGGAGGGGAGAGGGGAGAGAAAGCTTCACCGTGATATTTAAATAATTGATTTGAATGTAGAAAATTCTTTTCTATTTTTTGGATACATTTCAATTGAAGGGAGAGAGAACATACGGTTTAGATGAAATAGAAGAATTTGTTGAGTTCTCTTTACAAGCACAAGTGTCATGACGTACACCATGAGCAGGGCCTGAAATAGCGCATGATGATGATCCATGGAAACCTCTAGATGCCAACTCTGTGCAGAGGTAAGAAGAGTGCAAGGTCCTTGCAGCAATAAGATAGCTATAAATTGTACGATTTTCGGGTTGCCAAGAGCTTTTCATGCCCACTTTTCTACCATTCTCCAAACCTGTCCTCAAACACAGATTACTCACAACCTTTCTTGACAGTGAATGGCGACGATACCTCAAAGTTAACTTATCATCAGAGCATTCACTGATTGCAGCTGCAGATAAGCGAGAAGTGAGAGCAGAATCCATAGACACTGTGGGAAATGGTGTGCCAATTACAGACAATGTTCTTCTCTGTCTAACCAAATAGGTACAAGCTTCGAAGTTTACAGGGTGACAAAACTTGGTAGTACTAAACAACAACTTCCCTCGTGCAATCAGAACACCGAAAACAACAGAACTTATGGTTCCACCACCTATTCCTACATTTGAACTTTGAATTGCAGTGCCCAATCTTGAAAAGTACACGAGTGGCATTTTTTTTTTCACAAACAATAATTTAGCTTATTCAACTCTATGGAACACAACACCAATATTTGCAACAGATAACAAAGGTCAAAAACCGCATTGTTCATTCAAATAAATCAGAGGAAGAACCGATAGCAGAGAAATCAAACGAGATTCAAAATGAAACGACTTACAGCTGATGCTGATCAAAGAAGAAAGGTAGCGAAGGAAAACCCTAACCAGAAAATTCCTAGGAGAATCGAAACATAACGGAAGAAGTTTGGTGCATAATTAAATTAAATGATAATAAAGAAATTGGGTGGTAGCTGATCCTTTCCGTGTCTCCTCTTTATAAATGTTCCCGCTACAGCGATCAGCATTGTTAGATGCCAATGACCGGAAAGAAAGGAATAGAAACGAGGGAAAAAAAACAAAAACATGTATTCTTCCTGGTTCAAACAGTACCGAATCTCATCATTGGGAATAAATGACCTTTGGTGACTGGGTTGCCAATTAACACTCTCTTTGCTACGTTTTTATTTTCTATTTTTATTTTTAATAATTTTTATTTTTATCTTTTATTTTTATTTTTTTATAAAATTTAAAAAATAAAAAATATTAAAAAAATAAAAAATAAAAATACAAACTAAATATACTCTAAATTTTTATTAATTTTTACTATTAAATTTTTTTATCTCCAAAAATAAATCTAAAAACCTAATTTTTAATGCATTTATTTCGATTAATATTTAAATTGGTCATAAAATTTTATTTTTTAATTTATTCTCTAAAATTTTAATTTATCTCCAAAATTTACATTCATGACTTATATTGGTTTCTTAATTATTTTTTGTTAATAACATGATAACGTGGTATGCTAATGTAAACTATAAGTGTCATGTATCAGAATATTATTCATCAATATATAATAGAGTGAAGATGAATCAGTTAAAAATATGTGAATACGTGACATATCAATGTAGATGATGGTGTTACGTGACAAAACATAATTTGTTCACATGTCACTTTGGTGTCACATGTCATAAAATTATTGAAAAATTAGTGCCAAATACCATTAGGAAATTTTAATGAATAAAAGGGACCAATAATGTCAACATTATTAAGAAAGACAAAATAGATATTATATCAATCTCGATTGCCCCCTATCAAATGTCGTCATTGGAAATGGTTGAACTCAAAACTCAGTTGGAAGAATTGATGAGTAAAAAGTTCATCCGACCAAGTGTTTATTCGTGGGGAGCGCCGGTGTTACTGGTAAAGAAAAATGATGAAAGTATGCATCTGTGTGTAGATTACCGGCAATTAAACAAAGTTACAGTAAAAAAACAAATATTTGTTGCCAAAAATCAATTACCTGATGGACTAATTATAGGGAGCTGGAGTATTTTCTAAAATTGACTTGAGGTCTGGTTATCACCAGATAAGAGTAAGAGACGAAGACATTCCGAAAATCGCTTTTAGAACTTGCTATGGCCACTATGAATATACGGTAATGTCATTTGGGTTAACTAATGTCCTGACGGTGTTCATGGATTACATAAATCGGATCTTCCATCCTTTGTTGGACAAATTCATCGTCATCTTCATTGATGACATCCTAATATATTCCTGAACCGAAGAAGAACACGCGAAATGCTTGCTGATGAGTTTGGAAAACTCTAAACTAAATTGATGATGATCAAACATTATTAACAGCAAAATTATTAAGCTAATCTTGGTTAATGTGTTAATTAAAATAATTTTGTTGTGCAGGATTAATATTGGGCCGAAAACAAATTTATTGTGCTAGCCCAATTTACACTCAGCCTTGGTTTTAATAACAAAAAATGAATGTGGCTGATTTAATGTTACTTGGGCCAAATAATTTTGATTGCTCCAAGCCCAAGTGTGTTACATGCTTTCCATTTGTTTTATGCATGCTCCAAGTTTTATCAGGAAAGCAAATGTTATTAATGGGCCAAGATCAAATATTGTTGCAATCAAGCCCATATGTTATAAGAGTTCCTCATGCATGATCCGAAACCAAAGAAGGAAGAAAGCAAAATTGCTTTCAACGGATCCAAAGATTCAAACATTAGATGGATTCCAAAATTCATTTAATTGCAATGTATTGCATGGGAACTATGAGAGAGAACATGAGTGACTTTGATTTGATGGACATTATTGAAGCTACACGTTACTCAGTAAAGGGAAGTAAACATTTACTTTGCTTTATCAAACCACTTTAGTTAATGTCCATATTCTCTTTCTTCTCTCTCACAACTCTTTCTCTCTTCGGTCATTACTCAGGAAATATTGGCAGCCATGGAAGCAAAAGTAAGCTACCGAGATGAAGAGAAAGCAAGCCTAAAGACCATCACAATGATGGCAAGAAAACATACTAAAATAAAAATGAGCTGTGGCTAAGATATTCACCAAATGTGGTTAGATTTGGTGAGGTTATCTTGAGTCTTTCATGCTCAAAATGGAAGAAGAAGATTCGGCCAGCTGGAGGAGATTCTTGAAGCATGGCTTGTCTTCGATTCTGCTCAACCACCACAGGAAGTAGCTAGAGTGGCGAAGTGATGGTTGAAGGCAGAGATTGAAGCAGATGAAGTCATCATCATCATGAAGCATCAAGGGCCAGAATTTCATCTTGGAGAGCAAGCCAAGGATGGAGAGCTCGGATTGATGAAGGGTGATGATCAAGAAAGGACTAGAGGTAATTGCATGTTGGTTATTGCATGGTTATCTCTTCTCTCTCTATGTGGCCGAACCGGTTTTGTTGAAGGAGGAAGAAGTTGGTTCGGTTTTGGCTTCAATAAGTGGAGGCTCCCCTCTTCTATATTAAGGGTGGACAGCCATTGTTTGAAGCAAGGAGAAAATTTGAGAGTGCAAGGCACAGAGTTCTCAGAGCTACCTGAGCTAACAGTTTTCTCTTCTCCTTCAATGTATTCAGTTTTGTATTTTTCTATTTAATTTTGTCATGTCTTGAGTCTCATGGTAAAAGGCAAACAGTGAGGTTTGTAATGAAAAAGCCATAGAGCGGAAAAAGGCAGAGAGTGCAAAATTAAAAGAAAAAGCCATAGATGTCTTAGAGTTCCTTTGTTCATCTATGTTGTGTTTCATGATTCTGTGGGAATCCCCTTGTAAGTTGGGTTAGCACTTTACAAGTTGTAATCTGTTTGATTATAGTGAAATTCCATCATTGTTGTGATGGAGACTGGATGTAGGCTGCACTGCACTTAGCAGCCGAACCAGGATATATCTTGGTGTAATTTTCTTCCTCTCCTACTTCATTTCTGTTTTCTACTGCACAGGAGCAAAAACAAAAAATGTCTCGTGCCAAGTGACGAGACAAAATGAAAATGTCTCGTGGCTAGGGACGAGCTAAAAACAGAAAAGTCTCCTCTAAGTCCAGCAAGGATTATCAAGCAAAAAGGGGCTAAGATTCAACCCCCCCTTCTCTTAGCCACTGAAACCATCAATTGGTATCAGAGCTTGGTCTCAAAGAGATCAAGCTTTGCAGCTTGGAGTAAAGATCCTCATGGCAGAAAACAGTGGCGCAAATGTGGTGTCTTATAATCTAACTGAAGGACAATCAAGCAACAGACCCCTCTTTTCAATGGGAAAAATTATACCTATTGGAAGGAGAGAATGAAAATATTCATACAAGCAGTGGATTACAGACTTTGGAAGATTATTCTCGAAGGGCCTCAATATCCAACTACCACAAGTGCAGAAGGAGTTGTTTCTCTCAAACCAGAAGCAAGATGGACCGAGGAAGATAGGAAGAAGGTGGAGTTAAATGCCAAGGCAATAAATCTGCTCAATTGTGCTATCAGCTTTGAGGAGTACCGACGGGTATCAAGATGCACAACGGCAAAGAAAATCTGGGACAAATTGCAAATCACCCATGAAGGAACCACCATTGTCAAGAAGACTCGGACAGATATGCTAAATAGAGAATATGAAATGTTTGCAATGAAGGAAGGAGAGTCCATTGATGAACTGTTCGAACGGTTCAATGCTATCATTGTTGGCTTAGACGCTCTGGGAATTACACATTCTGATTCTGTGCTAGTGAGAAGAGTGTTGAGATGTCTCACAAAAGAGTGGGAAACTAAAGCCTTAATTATTTCTGAGAGCAGTAGCTTAGACTCTATGACTCTTGATGATTTGAGAGGAAATCTTCTTGCTTTTGAAAATACCTATTTGAAAAAGGATACAAAAAAGAAAGGAATTGCATTTTCTTCTGTGACTAACCCTCTGGATGATGAATCCAGTGATAACTCTTCTGAAAATGAGTTTGTTTTATTTGCAAAAAAATTCAGGAAAATGGCTAAGCTCAGAGGCAAAGGCAGCAGCACAAGGAGAATAAAGAAAGACCTTAGCAAGGTAACTTGCTATAATTGCAAGGAAATGGGGCACTTCAAATCTGATTGTCCCAAGCTGAAAAAGGAAGAAAAGCCGAAAAGAGGAAAGAAGAAAGGACTGATGGCCACATGGGAAGACTTGGAGAATGACTCTGATGATGATGATGAAGAAACCGAGACCAAGTCACAAACATGTCTCATGGCAGACCACATAGATCAGGTAGTCTTTCATAACCCTAACACTGAAGATCTCCATCTTATGATAGACCACCTTTCTGAAAAAATAAGATGTTTTCTGCTGGAAAATCAAGAACTTGAACAGCAAATTACCATTCTTAAGGCCGAAAACAGTTTTCTAAAAGAAAAAGTGAGAGAGGCCGAAACTGCTTGTGATCTTGTTGAAGAGAATAAGCAGTTAAGAGCCCAAGTTAGGAGCTGTGAAAGTAACCATTGTGTTCTTGCATATGTGGACTGTTTTAAACAAAATGAAGAGTTGCTTAAAAAGGTTAAAAGACTTGAGGAAGACTTGGCCAAATTTACACAAAGTTCTGAAAGTTTAAATCACATCTTGGCTAGTCAAAAACCTCTTTATGATAAGGCTGGGTTGGGGTTTCATAAATCTGAAAATTCACATTTTGAAAATATTGCTTCATCTTCTAATGACACAAGATTTCAAGATCCCACCTACTTTAACAAAAAGGCAACTCCAAGGTTTTGTAGACTATGCAATCGGAATGGACACTTTCCCATTCAATGCTTTTTCGGTGAAAGAATGGTTGGTGACAAAGTTTATAAAATTGTTTTTGATTACAATGGCTTAGGACATAGAAGATGGTTTAACGTAAAAGGATCCAAAAGGATTTGGATACCTAAGGTTACTTAAGCATTGTTTTGTAGGTGTGCCTAGCATCCAAAAGGAAGGAAAATGTGTGGTATATGGACAGCGGATGCTCTAGGCATATGACCGGAAAGGCAACCTTCTTCATAAAGCTTGATGACTATGATGGAGGACTTGTCACTTTCGGTGATGATGCAAAAGGAAAAATTGTGGCTGTTGGGAAAGCTGGTAAAAACTTTTCTTCTTGTATAAATGATGTTCTCCTTGTACATGGCTTGAAACATAATTTGCTTAGTGTTAGTCAACTTTGTGATTTGGGTTTTGAAGTTATTTTTAAGAAATCTGTTTGTTTAGTTGTGTGTGAAAAAACTGGGAATGTTCTTCTTGAAGCTAAAAGATGCAACAATGTGTATGGATTAACTCTTGAGGATTTAAAGGAACAAAATGTAACATGCTTCACATCTTTTGAATCTGAAAAATGGCTTTGGCATAGAAAGTTAGGACATGCTAGCATGTATCAAATTTCTAAGCTAGTTAAAAGAAATTTGGTTAGAGGGATCCCAAACATCAAGTTTGATAAGGATCTTACTTGTGACGCTTGTCAATTAGGCAAACAAGTAAAATCCTCTTTTAAATCAAAAGATGGAATCTCAACCAAACGGCCATTGGAAATGTTACATATTGATCTTTTTGGTCCTACTAGAACTCAAAGTTTAGGAGGTAAACATTATGGTCTTGTGGTGGTAGATGATTACTCTAGATTTGGTTGGGTACTTTTCCTTGCTCATAAGAATGATGCCTTTCATGCTTTTTCCACCCTTTGTAAGAAAATTCAAAATGAAAAGGATTTGAAAATTGCCCATTTAAGAAGTGATCATGGTAGAGAATTTGAAAATCAAGATTTTGAAAAATTCTGTGATGACTTAGGGATTTCTCATAATTTTTCATGCCCTAGAACCCCCCAACAAAATGGGGTGGTTGAAAGAAGGAATAGAAGCCTTCAAGAAATGACTAGGGCTATGTTATGTGAAAGTGAAATTCCTAAATTCTTATGGGCTGAAGCTGTGAACACAGCATGTTATATTTTGAATAGAACAATCATTAGAAAAGGGTTAAAGAAAACACCTTATGAGCTATGGAAAGGAACCCCTCCAAATCTTAAGTATTTTCATGTTTTTGGATGCAAATTTTTTGTGCTTAATAATAAAGAAAACCTTGGAAAGTTTGATCCAAAATCCTATGAATGAATGTTTGTTGGATATTCCACCACAAGCAAGGCCTATAGAGTTTATCTCAAGGAGCATAGGACAATAGAGGAATCCATACATGTTACTTTTTGTGATTCTAACTTAATTCCCAGTATTGTGAAGGATATTGATTCAGATGGTGAAGAGGCTGGAACAAGTAAAGAAAATCCCAAATCTGTTCAAATTGAAGAATCTGTCAGCCCGGTTTTGTCTCGTCAGATTGGAGGAGACATTTCCATTTTGTCTCCTGAACAGGCACGAGCAACTGAAACAGTGAGACCACCAGAAGTTCATCAAAGCTCTACACCTGTCCGAAAGCCTAGAGAATGGAAGTCTATGAGAGGTTACCCTCATGATTTCATCATTGGTGATCCTTCTCATGGCGTAACTACAAGATCCTCCACCAAAAGGCAAACCGAACCTAGCAATCTTGCTCTCTTGTCACAAATAGAGCCCAACAATGTCAAACAAGCTCTTGAGGATCCATCATGGGTTAAAGCAATGCAAGAAAAGCTTGCTCAATTTGACAAGAATGAGGTTTGGACTCTAGTACCTCATCCGGATGGTAAGAAAGTTACCGGTACTAAGTGGGTATTTAAAAATAAACTTGGTGAGGATGGACAAGTTGTTCGTAACAAGGCTAGATTAGTGGCCCAAGGTTACGATCAAGAAGAGGGTATAGATTTTGATGAGTCTTTTGCTCTGGTAGCTAGAATGGAAGCAATTAGATTGCTTCTTGCCTATGCCGCCCATAAAGGTTTCAAAATGTTTCAAATGGATGTTAAGTGTGCTTTCCTTAATGGCTTTATTGATAGAGAAGTGTATGTGGCACAACCCCCCGGTTTTGAACAAAAGGAGTTTCCAAATCATGTTTTCAAATTAACTAAGGCTCTTTATGGTCTTAGACAAGCTCCAAGAGCTTGGTATGAAAGGCTTAGTGCCTTCTTGTTGGAAAATCAATTTCAAAGGGGTACCACTGACACTACTTTATTTATCAAAGCATCTAATGATGACATACTTCTTGTTCAAGTTTATGTTGATGACATTGTATTTGGATCGGCCAACATTTCCTTGTGTGAAGAGTTTGGAAAACTCATGACTAGTGAGTTTGAAATGAGTTTAATGGGAGAGCTTACCTTCTTTCTTGGCCTCCAAATTAAACAAACTCCTAGTGGTACTTTTATTTACCAAGGAAAGTATGCAAAAGAACTTATCAAAAGGTTTGGCCTAGAAAATTCCAAAGCAATGAGTACACCAATGCATCCCAACACAAAACTTGAAAAGGATGATGATGGTCAAGATGTGGATGAAACAAGGTATAGAGGAATGATAGGTTCACTCATGTACCTTACCTCCTCTAGACCGGATATTGTTCAAAGTGTGGGTGTATGTTCAAGATTTCAATCTCACCCAAAAGAATCCCATCTTACGGCTGTTAAACGCATCATTAGATACATTAAGGGAACTTGTGATTATGGCTTGTGGTATCCTAAATCTGATGAATTTTGTGCAGTAGGGTTTTGTGATGCAGATTATGCGGGAGATAGAGTGGATAGAAGAAGCACGTCCGGCATGTGTTGCTTCCTTGGAAGCTCACTCAATATGTGGTCAAGCAAGAAACAAGCCACAGTGGCTTTATCCACAGCTGAAGCGGAATACATTTCCGCATCTGCATGTTGCACTCAACTAATTTGGTTAAAAACACAATTAGAAGATTACAAATTAAAAATCAATAGTATACCCTTATTTTGTGACAATATGAGTGCTATAAACATCTCAAAAAATCCTGTTCTGCACTCTAGAACAAAGCACATTGAAATTAAATATCATTTCATTAGAGAACATGTGCAAAAGGGAACTATTGATATTCAATTTGTAAAATCTGAAGACCAAATTGCTGATATTTTTACAAAACCACTCTGTGAAGACAGATTCTGTACCTTGAGAAAAAGTTTGGGAATGTTTGATTTAAGTTTCATTGAAAATTTGTGAATTTTTTAACTCTGTTCAGTTTTGTCTCGTAGGTTTGGACGAGATAAAAACGCAAGCTTGATGGAGGAGCTCTGTTCAGGGGGAGGCAACACAGATTTAAATTCTCCTGGGCCCCACCTAATAAATTCTGACCTCACCATGGCAGTTTAGTTAGTTATTCCTTCCTTGAAAAATAAAATCACAAAATCTTTTAGATTGTCTTTTCAAATCTAGTTGGAAGATACATGTTGTCAAATCATATCTTTTCCTTCCAACTAAATCCCTTGATTCAAGGAAAAACTCCCTCTTTATCACTTTTTGAAACTCTCATTTGGATAATAACCGTGCCATTATGGTCATTAACCTCCCATCATCTCTGTCCAATCCTCATTTATTGCACCTCTAACCTCCTTTCATCCTCCTCTCATTCGGCCCTCACCCCTTCATATTCAACCCATCATTCATCCACCATGAAAAAGAAAACCGCTGTTAGGCGAAGTAGCCGAACCCCCATTCCAAAAAACCCACCTTTCTCATCACCTCCAACCCATACACATATCCATCTCCATTCTACCTCATCCTCTACTCAGTCACCTCCCTCCAAGAAAACCGAAACCATGCGCCGAAAGGTTATTGCTCAGAAAACTTCAGGGAGAGGCAAGACAGGGAAGAACAAGCAACCAAGTGTTGAAGAAAATGAAGAAACATCACATACTACTCCACCTCCATCACCACCAAAAAGATCTACCCCTCATGCAAAAAGCTCTCAAAAGAAACAGAAAACCTTTGCTCTGCATGACACAAGCGAACCCCCCAATCTGGAATCTCTAGAGTTCAAAAACAAATTCCACAAAACTCATTCACATTTTGATCCTTCTCGCTTCCACTCATGTGCATTCTATGAATTTCACAAAGATGTTCTTCTGCAGCGCCATCTCTGCCCTTCTTACTTGGTGAACCTTCCAAATCTTGCCACCAAAGGAATAAACTTTTCGTCTCTGTTTGATGCTCTGAAATGGACTCCTCTGACTCACATTCAGAAATTAGTATACCCGGGGCTGGTCTGGGAATTTTATGCAAACATGCGTTTGATTGGTGGGTCAATCCACTCTTACGTCAAGCGTGTTTACATAACCCTCACCCCTCAAACCATTGGTGCTGCTCTTGGGTATGAAGATGAGGGACCAAAGGTTTATATGGTTGATAAATGGGATGATCAAGTGGGAGTTACTCAACAAACTGTCATGCACCACATCTGTGCCAACCTCTCCGGGCTTGATGGATTAATCCCAACTCACAAATCCCTCGGCCCAGAGAACTCTCTGTTACACCGTATCATCACTCATATCATCACTCCTCAAAGTGGTTCTCATCATAGAGTAACAGTTTCTGATTCTATCATTCTCTTTGCTCTTATTACTTCCACTCCAATTTCATTTGCTTATATTATGACACGTCATATGTGGGAAGCAGTAAGAAGCACAAAAAAGGCTAATCTTCCTTATGGCATGTTTCTTACATGTATATTTGAATATTTTAAGGTTGATTTGTCTAATGAATCTGTTGAGAACAAAGTGTCACAGATTAAAGGAGGAGGAGTTTCGAACAAGAAAAGCAAGCAGTCTGTTGCCTCCGAACCCTCTCTAAGCGATTTGGAAAGCCACCCTGAACCCTCAAAAGTCACGGCATCCATCAGGGAAGCTCTCAGTGAATTCCGCAATATGTCCAAACTGATGCTTAAGTCAAGCAAGGCTGCCCGGAAACTGGCATATGCAAATGAGAAAGCCTGGAAGAAGTGCTATGAAAGGGTCGATTTCATGATTCAAACTTTTGATGATGAAATGGGAACAGGAGATTCTGAAGATGATTCTGGTTCTGAGTTCAATGTTTCTGATGATTAGTGACTATTCCTCTACTTTTATTTGATATTGGCAACAATAGGCTCAATCCTTCTTTTGTTTTTTGTAAAGGCATGACTTGATACTCCCTGCCGTATGATACTCTGAACAATTACTGCTTTGTTATAAATATTATGTATTGCTCATGTCTCTTGTTGCAGGTCTTTATGCCCCTTGATGCCAAAAGGGGGAGGAAATTTAGATTCCAAAATTGAAATTGGAATAAAACAGGGGCTGGAAAAACAGGGGACAAGGGTTGAAATTTTCAAATTGAAAATTCATGATTATCCTTGTTCAAAGAAGGCATTTGGTTTATTATGATGTTTGATATATTGTGATGCCTGGCTGAATTTTTGTTCTATTATGATCCTTGCTGTATGAACTGCATTTGGCATTTGGTTTATTATGATGTTTGATTTATTGTGATAACTGGCTGATCCTGGCTGATTGGTTCATTTTTGATAAACCTGCTGAATTGAAAATTTATTTTTTGGCAGTTCTTTTAAACTATGATATCTAAACATATGCCATGTTTTGATGTGCTAATATATGTTTCAAAATATTTTCCTTATTTTGAATGACATTGCTCTGATATCTGGACTGGAAAATATTTGGAAATTTTCTGAACAACACTGTTTTTGTGTTCTGTTGATATGTGTATGTTTGAGCAGATAATCAATTTATTGATAACAAATGAGTTTTGATTATCATCACATTCTGCTCATAAATCAAGCATTCAACATTTCAAAATAAAATATGTTGAATAACATTGTTACTTGAAGCTTGATCCAATTGTTACAGGTTAAGTGCTTCCCTTGATAAAAATAGCACATATTAAGGGGGAGCCATGTGACAATTTGAAAGGGGAAGAAATTCAATCTTCAAAGGGAGTATTCTTTACTCTATCTTTAAATTTCTTTCCATTTCAATTTTAATAATGTTTGTCATCAAGGGGGAGATTGATGAGTTTGGAAAACTCTAAACTAAATTGATGATGATCAAACATTATTAACAGCAAAATTATTAAGCTAATCTTGGTTAATGTGTTAATTAAAATAATTTTGTTGTGCAGGATTAATATTGGGCCGAAAACAAATTTATTGTGCTAGCCCAATTTACACTCAGCCTTGGTTTTAATAACAAAAAATGAATGTGGCTGATTTAATGTTACTTGGGCCAAATAATTTTGATTGCTCCAAGCCCAAGTGTGTTACATGCTTTCCATTTGTTTTATGCATGCTCCAAGTTTTATCAGGAAAGCAAATGTTATTAATGGGCCAAGATCAAATATTGTTGCAATCAAGCCCATATGTTATAAGAGTTCCTCATGCATGATCTGAAACCAAAGAAGGAAGAAAGCAAAATTGCTTTCAACGGATCCAAAGATTCAAACATTAGATGGATTCCAAAATTCATTTAATTGCAATGTATTGCATGGGAACTATGAGAGAGAACATGAGTGACTTTGATTTGATGGACATTATTGAAGCTACACGTTACTCAGTAAAGGGAAGTAAACATTTACTTTACTTTATCAAACCACTTTAGTTAATGTCCATATTCTCTTTCTTCTCTCTCACAACTCTTTCTCTCTTCGGTCATTACTCAGGAAATATTGGCAGCCATGGAAGCAAAAGTAAGCTACCGAGATGAAGAGAAAGCAAGCCTAAAGACCATCACAATGATGGCAAGAAAACATACTAAAATAAAAATGAGCTGTGGCTAAGATATTCACCAAATGTGGTTAGATTTGGTGAGGTTATCTTGAGTCTTTCATGCTCAAAATGGAAGAAGAAGATTCGGCCAGCTGGAGGAGATTCTTGAAGCATGGCTTGTCTTCGATTCTGCTCAACCACCACAGGAAGTAGCTAGAGTGGCGAAGTGATGGTTGAAGGCAGAGATTGAAGCAGATGAAGTCATCATCATCATGAAGCATCAAGGGCCAGAATTTCATCTTGGAGAGCAAGCCAAGGATGGAGAGCTCGGATTGATGAAGGGTGATGATCAAGAAAGGACTAGAGGTAATTGCATGTTGGTTATTGCATGGTTATCTCTTCTCTCTCTATGTGGCCGAACCGGTTTTGTTGAAGGAGGAAGAAGTTGGTTCGGTTTTGGCTTCAATAAGTGGAGGCTCCCCTCTTCTATATTAAGGGTGGACAGCCATTGTTTGAAGCAAGGAGAAAATTTGAGAGTGCAAGGCACAGAGTTCTCAGAGCTACCTGAGCTAACAGTTTTCTCTTCTCCTTCAATGTATTCAGTTTTGTATTTTTCTGTTTAATTTTGTCATGTCTTGAGTCTCATGGTAAAAGGCAAACAGTGAGGTTTGTAATGAAAAAGCCATAGAGCGGAAAAAGGCAGAGAGTGCAAAATTAAAAGAAAAAGCCATAGATGTCTTAGAGTTCCTTTGTTCATCTATGTTGTGTTTCATGATTCTGTGGGAATCCCCTTGTAAGTTGGGTTAGCACTTTACAAGTTGTAATCTGTTTGATTATAGTGAAATTCCATCATTGTTGTGATGGAGACTGGATGTAGGCTGCACTGCACTTAGCAGCCGAACCAGGATATATCTTGGTGTAATTTTCTTCCTCTCCTACTTCATTTCTGTTTTCTACTGCACAGGAGCAAAAACAAAAAATGTCTCGTGCCAAGTGACGAGACAAAATGAAAATGTCTCGTGGCTAGGGACGAGCTAAAAACAGAAAAGTCTCCTCTAAGTCCAGCAAGAATTATCAAGCAAAAAGGGGCTAAGATTCAACCCCCCCTTCTCTTAGCCACTGAAACCATCACTTGCGAATTGTGCTACAAATTCTGAAGGAAAAAAAGTTGTATGCTAAACTCTCTAAATACGAATTCTGGAAGAATGAGGTGAAATTTCTAGGACATGTGGTGAGTCAGCAAGGAATAGCTGTGGATCCTGCTAAGGTTGAGGCTGTGATGGATTGGGGGCGACCAACCTCAGTGACGGAAATCAGAAGCTTCTTAGGTTTGACAGGCTATTACCAAAGGTTTATCGAAGGCTTTTAATAACTTGCATTGCCTTTGACTAAGCTAACTAGAAAGGACGCACCGTTCGTTTAGACGAGGAGAGTTTCCAAACCCTGAATCAGAAACTAACCACAGCACATGTACTTGTATTACCTGAGTCTAATGAGCCTTTTGAAGTATACTGTGATGTATCCTTGAAAGGTTTGGCGTGTATGCTGATGTAACACCATAATGTCGTGGCATATGCTTTTCGACAGTTGAGACTGCACAAAATGAACTACCCGACTTACGACCTAGAACTCGCTGCAGTTGTGTTTGTTCTGAAAGTCTAGAGGCATTACCTGTATGGAGTCAAGTTTCAAGTTTTCTCTGATCATAAGAGTCTGAGATATCTTTTCGATCAAAAAGAACTGGATATGCGCCAGAGGAGGTGGATGGAGTTGCTGAAAGATTATAATTTTGAACTAAATTACCATTCAGGAAAGGCTAACGTCGTGGCTGATGCTTTAAGCCGGAAATCATTATATGTCCCATGGATGATGCTTAAAGAGGAAAGGTTGTTAAAGCAGTTTGAAGATTTGAATTTGGGCGTAAGGGAAGTAGCAGGTGGAGTATGTTTGAGTTAGTTGCACGTCTCGAGTGACTTTAAGGATGAGATTCAGTAAGCTCAACTGAATGATCAGGAGATTCGGAAATTACTTCAGAGAGTTGAACAAAAGAAACCTAAGGAGGTCACACAAGACAAAGAAGGAATGTGGAGGTATAAGGGAAGGATCTGTATACCAAACGTGGGAAGTTTGAGACAAGACGTGTTAATGGAAGCTTACCGAAATGAGTTTTCTATCTATCCAGGAAGTACCAAAATGTACCACAATCTAAAGACAATGTTCTGGTGGTCGGGGATGAAGAACGATGTAACATTGCACGTATCTAAGTTCTTAACATGCCAGAAAGTCAAAATTAAACACCAGAGACCATCTGAAACCCTTCAACCTTTAGAAATTTTGCAATAGAAGTGGAAAAGCATCGCAATAGATTTCGTGTCAGGATTGGCTAAAACTCGAGCAGGGTTTGATGCAGTTTGGGTGATTGTGGATCGACTGACCAAATCGGCTCACTTTTTGCCCGTTCGAATGAATTATACCTTGGAGGAACCAGCGCGCTTGTACATCGAGAAAATTGTAAGATTGCATGGTGTGCCTACCACCATAATTTTAGACAGAGATCCTTGTTTCACTTCAAGATTCTGCGGAGCTTTCCAGCGAGCATTTGGAACTCAGCTAAGTTTAAGTACAACGTACCATCCTTAAATCGATGGCCAATCGGAGAAGACTATTCAAACCCTAGAAGACATGTTGAGGGCTTGTGTTCTGGACCAATCGGTGAGCTGGGATCGGTATATGCCGCTAGTGGACTTTGCATATAACAACAGCTATCATGCGAGCATCGGAATGGCTTCGTATGAAGCTAGAGAATCAAGTTTGTTGGGGCCTGAGTTAATAGTTGAAACTACTGAACAATTTAAGAAAATCCGAAACAGAATGTTACTGATCAAAGCTGCTAGAAAAGCTATGTCGATCAGAGGCAAAAATCTTTAGAGTTTGATGAAGGAGATTACGTATTCCTAAAGGTTACCCCAACTACAGGAGTGGGTAGAGCGATCAAGACAAAGAAGCTGAACCCTTGTTATATCGGTCCGTTTCAAATTCTGAAGAGAATCGGGCTGGTGGCGTACCGAATATCTCTGCCACCGCATCATTCAAACCTGCACGATGTATTTCACGTGTCACAGCTTCGGAAGTATACTCCTGATGCTAGCCATATTCTGGAACCTGAATCGGTTCAAGTAAAAGAGGATTTGACACTTCAAGTAACTCTGGTGAGGATCGACGACATCGGTGTGAAAAGACTGCACAGAAAAGAGGTTTCATTGGTTAAAGTTGCTTGGAGTCGGGCCAGAATTGAAGAACATACTTGGAAACTTGAATCCGAAATAAGGAAGGACTACCCATACCTCTTTTCAGGTAACTAAATCTGAATTTTAAGGATAAAATTCTTATTTAAGTGGGTAGGATGTAAACTCCGCGTAATTAGTAAATTAAATTTTATTAATCCAAAGAGATATAAATATTAAAAATATGATTTTCGGCATTAATTTTGAAGAATTTGGCCCAAAATCTGACCAATAGGTCGAACCGGTCGGACTGGGCCCAAACCAGACCCATGGCCCAACATATAAATGGCAAGTTCAGCTCCTTTTATCCCCATTCATCACACTTCACGCTGGAAAAGGGGAGGAACACAAGGAACCCTAACCTAAACCCTTACTCAATTTCAATCTCATAACTTTTAATCCGAAGTTCCGATCGCCGCACCGTTTAGGGCCATGCGACCACTGCGTCGAGATCTACAAAGCCCACTAAACAATTGGTAAGAAAGTCTCAATCTCACACTCAATCTCTCCTTTCCCAAATTTCAAATTGACATTTGGGTATTCGAATTTGTGATTTGTTTTGGTGTTTAGGATCATACTAGCTTGAGAAAAACGTTGGATTTTGTTCAATTGATGCATGGGTAAGGTAAGAACCCTCAAACCCCCTATGGATTGTGACTTAGTAAGCTTTGATATTGATTATAGTGATATATTGTTGAAATAGATTGAATTATGTTGATTTGGAGTTCATTGATGATGTTAGGAGCTTGATTTTGGATCTTGGTGGCTGGGTTCTGATGCTTAGAACATTGGTGGAATGGTGGTACTTGTGGCGTTCTGCGCTTAGGGAGAAATCGGCCAAGGTATGGTTTTGGTTTCTTGTAGATAATATATAATATCACTTGAAAACATAGGCTAGATAACCATAAGATATGTTAAAGCATGTATGTATGTTAAGGGTTAGTAATCTTAATGAAAATATTGAGTTATCTTGAAATGGGTTGATGACTGATGATTTTGATGATGATTGATGAGAATAATGAACGTGAGTTGTGAATGTTGATGAATTGATCAATTGTGTTTCTGTAGATTGAGAATTGCTTGGAATAAAATTGTCTAAATTGACGTTTGGCAGGTTGTAAAAGATATGAGAAGGATATGAAGTTGTGTTGTGTGTATTTAGTGTTATTTTAAGGTGTAAAACTTTGGCTTTGAAATGAAAGTTTGGTAAAAATAGAGGTTTGCATTTCTTTGTAAAACTTGACTTTTGACCCAAACTTCGGCGGGCTATAACATGGCTTCCAGATCCTCAATTTCTATCAAACTTGTTCCAAACAAAAATTGATTCCGTAAAGTTTACGCCATTTGAAGAACGGACTAAAAATAATTTTTAACAAAAACGTTATGTACGTCAGAAGTTTGGTATCTAAAAGTGAATTCTGTAGGACCTAACAGCTTTTTAATACTTATAGAGAACATGCGTACACGAACACACACGCAACGCGGACTCTGGGCTCTGTCCAGACGTCCCGTATACGCAGCCGTGTGCATGCTTACGTGAAAGGGAAATCTTACAGGCTCGCATACGCGGGCAAGTACCACAGGACGCGGGACATCTTCCCTGTCCGAGGGGCTCGCGTAGGCGGACGAGGGTAGCGTACGCGATTTGGGCAAATAACACCCCGCGTACGCGAAACATGGCACGCATACGTGGAACCCTTATTTTTGAAAAAAGTGAATTTTTGCGATTTCAACTTTTTTCCAACTTCTAAATCTCTATAGTTACCTTCTAAAGTAAAAAAAATTAGTTCTTACTATAGTAGAAGGGAGTGAACCTATGAAGGGTGGTAACTTGGAAGTAGGGGTGGAAATAGGGCAGGTCAGGCTAGGTTTTGCTCTTATCAAGTTTGGCCTGTCATGTAGTTAATTGGCTTGAGCCTGGCCTGTTATAGGTTTTTCTTTAAGTACTAAGCCTGGCCTATTATTCAACCTGGCCTGGCCTGAAGCCTGTTAAAAGGCCTGATAATTATTTTTACAAAAATAAAAAATATTATTTAAAAAAATTATTTTTTAATAAAAATATTTATATGTAATATGTCATATTTAATATTTATAAGAATTTTTAAACTTTTAAAGTATTTAAAATATACAAAAATATTTATAATTAAATATAATAAATTTAAAATATCTCATAGTTTTATTAATAATAAAAAATTATTTATATATGTAATTATGTGTAACAGGCTCAGGCAGGCCTAACAGGTCAATAAGGCTAATTAGTGAGCCTGGGCCTGACCTATTAACATATTAAGGCTTTTATATGAGCCTGAGCTTGAGCATGTACCTATTTTATAACAGACCAGGCCAGGCTAGGCTAAACACAGGACAGGCTGCAGGCCGCCTGGCCTTTTTTCACCCCTACTTGGAAGTGAAGAAAGATTGTGAAGTGGTGATTTATGATGAGAAGTGCTAGAACATTGATTATGTGATGATTAATGGCCGTAATGATAATAATTGATCGGATTTGAAAGAACATGTGGCTTATTGCACTTCTTTTATTTGAGATACGAGTTTTTCTGGGTAGATGCAGTGGCTAGTCACCACTTGCTCCAGGTTGAGACTCGATCCTCTACTGACCCTACGTCGCAAGATGTGGCCAGGAACTTTAACTTTCCGAAAATTCTCCCAATGAGCTGAATTTGATTGATTGATTGATTGTAAAGCTATGCATAGACTCTTGGGGATGCACGCACAGAGAGACTGTCCAGGGTTAGCTACCGGACATGTTGGGTTTGGCTATATAACCGACAAATGAGACTCTTCAGCCATAGAGCAGGCATACATCATGTGCATTTGTTTGTTTTGTTTGAGTTTGCATTAATTGGGTTTGCCTATTTGATCTACTATGCCTAATTGCTATGTGTACTAATTGCTGTAACTATAATCTATCTGTGTTTTCTTTGTTTGTATTATATATCTATGCAACTAAGAGATTTCTTGTCTAGTAGAGGAGTAATGAGGGTTGTTCCACCGGAGTTTTGAAGGGATAGAGGAGAGTGGGGTTGAGGTGTAGAGTTATTATTGGATTAGAACCTAAGTACCTTAGATATTTTATCTTGTTTCTGGTTTAATTTGTAATTCTAGGTTTTAAATCTGAGTGTCAGAGTTTTAGGATCACCTCTGACTTTCGCGGGACCTTATATCTTATGTACATGGGAACCTTTACCATGCTGAGAACCTCCAGTTCTCATTCCATACATGTGTTGTCATTTTTTAGATGTAGGTCGAGAGGAACGTCGCTAGGCGTTTGGATTTTTCTGCAAGCGAAGTTGGGATATATATATATGTTTAAATGATTCTTCACATATGTTTTAAAACTGATCTTCTTAGAGGCTTTTATGGAGAATTAAGTGGACGTTTTATGTATTTTGGGATATCTTGGTTGTATATTTATGTATATGATATTCTTCGGCCGGCCTTACCTTCACAGGTTGAGTCTGGAGCTTGATATTCTATATTTTGGATACTCTACTCTGTGTGTGTGTGTGTGTGTGTGTGTTTATATATATCTTTACTTTTATTCCTGTTCTAATTTCTGTATGTGAGCATTGCGCTTTTCTTTTCACGATTTCGCTTAAACCTTCCTTCAAGGCTCCTTGTTATAAATCCTTTTCAACTACTACTATATATGTATATCTTATTTTAGAGGTCGTAATACCACATCACCTCTATTTTACAACTTAAGTGTAAAGCTCTATGTGATAGGATATTACAATATCCATATCGCATTGCTTTAAGAAACTCACCTCTAGCTACATGCTCCATCAATATTTTATCAATTTTTGGCCCAACCTAATTCTTACATTTAGCTATCTCTAACTTTGTGGTGTATAACATATTTGCAAGTTTGTCTCTATGCTAAGTTATTAAAGCACAAATACTGTGAGTCCTCTCCTTTCTTATCAATGAATTAATAATTTAGCAACATTAGTAGTTATGAGGTCCTATCACCGATAGAGAATTGAGACTTTGCCCATTTATTAATATCTCTTTTTGTCTCTAGCCAATTTGCAAGCTTTGGTGAAAATGCACGAAGCTATTCTATAGCTTTTGTAAACTCTGCACCAAAACAAGTATAGCAAACTGCATCTAGTAACTTTTTTGTATCTTCTTTCACTGCACCGTGTATTCCCTTTGTAATCTTTTAAACTTTGCACATAAATTTTCTTTCACGTGTCGATAACAATATGCATGTCTATCCTTGTCATATACTTGCTCCACAACTGCAATAATTGATTAATGCCTATCAAATACTAATGTAACTGATTTTGTCCCAGTTAATTCTTTCAAATTAGATAGGATCCAAAACCAATTCTTATTATTTTTGGCACTAACAATTGCATATGCAATTGGAAATAAGTCATTATTGGCATCACAAAAGAGGCATCTAAAAGAATCCCCTTGTATGGACCACTTAAGTGGCAACCATCAATGAATAATATAGGCCTTGTTCCATGAAACCAGTCACATAACACCTATATGTAATAAAAAGCTTTTCAAATTGATTACTAGGAGAGTATGTCCACTTTGCAATTGTTTGTGGACCAGTTTCCACTAAACGATTACCTATCCAAGGAATTAGCATATATGAATCTTTAGATACACCATTATGTTCAGCTAATGATTTCTCCTTTGCAGCCTATGCTTGGTGATATGTTAGTGAAAACCCATATTCCTTGAGAATGTCATTTCGTATGTCATTAGACAACTTGCCAGGAATTAATCTTGACTTGTCAATAAAAATAGAAGACACCAAATTAGACCTAAAAGAGTGATTACTTTTCAACACTGGTGCACAAAATTGTGATCTCTGGTAATGGCTCCAAAGGCTTGGTGCTCTAATCTCAATTCATAATTTGTCACAACTTCGATACAACTAACCAGCAAGTGCACTGGGTCGTCCAAGTAATAAACCTTACGTGAGTAAGGGTCGATCCCACGGAGATTGTTGGTATGAAGCAAGCTATTGTCACCTTGTAAATCTCAGTCAGGCGGATATAAAATACTTATGGAGTTTTCGAAAAAGGATAATATAATAAGGATAGAAATACTTATGTAAATCATTGGTGAGAATTTCAGATGAGCGCATAGAGATGCTTTCGTTCCTCTGAACCTCTGCTTTCCTGATGTCTTCATCCAATCAGTCTTACTCCTTTCTATGGCTGGCTTTTTGTAAGGATGTCACCGGTGCCAATGGCTACTTTCAATCCTCTCGGGAAAATGGTCCAAATGCTTTGTCACAGCACGGCTAATCGTCTGGAGGCATCACCCTTGTCGATGGTTGCATCCTATTCCTCTCTGTGAAAATAGTCTGATGCGCTGTCACTGTATGGCTAATCATCTTTGAGGTTCTCGATCATACTGGAATAGAATTTACTATCCTTTTACATCTGTCCCTACGCCCAGCACTTGCGAATTTGAAGTTCGTCACAGTCATTCAATCCCATAGTCCTACTCGGAATACCACAGACAAGGTTTAGACTTTCCAGACTCTCATGAATGCCGCCCTCAATCTAGCTTATACCACGAAGATTCTGATTAAGAGATCTAAGTGATACTCATTCAATCTAATGTAGAACGGAAGTGGTTGTCAGGCACGCGTTCATAGGGAATGATGATGATTGTCACGTTCATCACATTCAGGTTGAAGTGTGAATGAATATCTTAAAAGTTAAATAAGATGAATTGAATAGAAAACAGTAGCACTTTGCATTAATCTTTGAGGAACAGCAGAGCTCCACACCTTAATCTATGGAGTGTAGAAGCTCTACCGTTTGAAAATACATAAGTGAAAGGTCCAGGCATGGCCGAATGGCCAGCCCCTCTGATCTCAAAACCAGGCGTCCAAGGATCAAAATATAATCCAAAGATGTTCCAAGATGTCTAATACAATAGTAAAAAGTCCTATTTATAATAAACTAGCTACTAGGGTTTACAGAAGTAAGTAATTGATGCATAAATCCACTTTCGGGGCCCACTTGGTGTGTGCTTGGGCTGAGCTTGAAGTCTACACGTGGAGAGGTCATTCTTGGACTTGAACGCCAGTTTGTGTGCCAGTTTGGGCGTTGAACTCCACTTTGCAACTTGTTTCTGGCGCTGGACGCCAGAATTGGGCAGAGAGCTGGCGTTGAACGCCAGTTTGCGTCATCTAAACCTGGGCAAAGTATGGACTATTATATATTTCTAGAAAGCCCTGGATGTCTACTTTCCAACGCAATTGGAAGCGCACCATTTTGAGTTCTATAGCTCCAGAAAATTCATTTTGAGTGCAGGGAGGTCAGAATCCAACAGCATCAGCAGTCCTTCTTCAACCTCTGAATCTGAGTTTTGCTCAAGTCCCTCAATTTCAGCCAGAAAATACTTGAAATCAGAAAAAAACACACAAAATCATAGTAAAGTCCAGAAATGTGAATTTAACATAAAAACTAATGAAAACATCCCTAAAAGTAACTAGATTCTACTAAAAACATACTAAAAACAATGCTAAAAAGCGTATAAATTATCCGCTCATCACAACACCAAACTTAAATTGTTGCTTGTCCCCAAGCAACTGAAAATCAAATAGGATAAAAAGAAGAAAATATACTATAAATTCCAAACTATCAATGAAACATAGCTCCAATCAGATGAGCGGGACTTGTAGCTTTTTGCCTCTTGAATAGTTTTGGCATCTCACTTTATCCATTGAGGTTCAGAATGATTGGCATCTATAGGAACTTAGAGTTCAGATAGTGTTATTGATTCTCCTAGTTCAGTATGATGATTCTTGAACACAGCTATTTTATGAGTCTTGGCCGTGGCCCTAAGCACTTTGTTTTCCAGTATTACCACCAGATACATAAATGCCACAGACACATAATTGGGTGAACCTTTTCAGATTGTGACTCAGCTTTGCTAAAGTCCTCAATTAGAGGTGTCCAGGGTTCTTAAGCACACACTTTTTTTTTTTGCTTTGGACCTTGACTTTAACCGCTCAGTCTCAAGTTTTCACTTAACACCTACACGCCACAAGCACATGGTTAGGGACAGCTTGGTTTAGCTGCTTAGGCCAGGATTTTATTCCTTTAGGCCCTCCTATCCACTGATGCTCAAAGCCTTGGGATCTTTTTTATTTGCCCTTGCCTTTTGGTTTTAAGGGTTATTGGCTTTTTGCTCTTGCCTTTTGGTTTTAAGAGCTTTTGGCTTTTTCTGCTTGCTTTTTCTTTTTTTCTTTCTATATATATTTTTTTCTGCAAGCTTTGTTCTTTGCTGCTTTTTCTTGCTTCAAGAATCATTTTTTTATGATTTTTCAGATTATCAAATAACATTTCTCCTTGTCATCATTCTTTCAAGAGCCAACATATTTAACATTCTTAAACAACAACTTCAAAAGACATATGCACTGTTCAAGCATTCATTCAGAAAACAAGAAGCATTGTCACCACATCAATATAATTAAACTAAGTTCAAGGATAAATTCGAAACTCATGTACTTCTTGTTCTTTTGAATTAAAACATTTTTTATTTAAGAGAGGTGATGGATTCATAGGACATTCATAACTTTAAGACATAGTTACTAACTACTAATGATCATGTAATGAAGACACAAACATGGATAAGCACTTAATATAGAAAACGAAAAACAGAGAATGTAAGAACAAGGAATGAGTCCACCTTAGTGATGGTGGCGTTTCCTTCTTGAGGAACCAATGATGTCCTTGAGCTCTTCTATGTCTCTTCCTTGTCTTTGTTGCTCATCCCTCATTGCTTTTTGATCTTCTCTGATTTCATGAAGGATGATAGAGTGCTCTTGATGTTCCACCCTTAATTGTCCCATGTTGGAACTTAATTTTCCTAGGGAGGTATTGATTTGCTCCCAATAGTTTTGTGGAGGAAAATGCATTTGAGGCATCTCCGGGATCTCATGGTGATGAGATTCATGCGCCTCTTGAGCTCCATGAAAAAAGGCTCTCTTGCTTGCTCCATCTTTTTCTTAGTGATGGGGTTTCTCTTCCTCAATGTGAATGTCTCCTTCTATGAAAGCTCCAGCTGAGTAACATAGATGGTAAATAAGATGAGGAAAAGCTAGCCTTGCCCCAGGAGAGGGCTTTTCGGCTATTTTGTAGAGTTCAAGGGAGATGACTTCATGAACTTCTACTTCCTCTCCAATCATGATGCTATGGATCATGATGGCCCGATCCACAGTAACTTCAGATCGGTTGCTAGTGGGGATGATGGAGCGTTGGATGAACTCCAACCATCCTCTAGCCACAGGCTTGAGGTCCAGTCTTCTTAGTTGAACCGGCTTGCCTTTGGAGTCAATCTTCCATTGAGCTCCTTCCACACATATGTCCATGAGGACTTGGTCCAACCTTTGATTAAAGTTGACCCTTCTAGTGTAGGGGCGTTCATCTCCTTGCATCATAGGCAAGTTAAACGCCAACCTCACATTCTCCGGACTAAAATCTAAGTATTTCCCCCGAACCATTGTAACATAATTCTTTGGATTCGGGTTCTTACTTTGATCATGGTTCCTAGTGATCCATGCATTGGCATAGAACTCTTGAACCATTAGGATGCCGACTTGTTGGATGGGGTTTGTTAGAACTTCCCAACCTCTTCTTTGGATTTCATGTCGGATCTCCGGATACTCATTTCTCTTGAGTTTGAAAGGGACCTCGGGGATCACCTTCTTCTTGGCCACAACATCATAGAAGTGGTCTTGATGAGCTTTGGAGATGAATCTTTCCATCTCCCATGACTCGGAGGTGGAAGCTTTTGTCTTCCCTTTCCCTTTTCTAGAGGATTCTCCGGTCTTGGGTGCCATCAATGGTAATAGAAAAATAAAAAGCTTATGCTTTTACCACACCAAAATTAGAATTTTGCTCGCCCTCGAGCAAGAGAAGAAAGAATAGATGAAGAAGAAGAAGAAATGGAGGAGAGGGAGAAGGGGTTATGTTTCGGCCAAGAAGAGAAGAGAGGGTTGTGGTGTGTGAAAATGAAGAAGAATGGAGGGCTTTATATAGTGGGGGGAGAGGGTGTTAGGTTCGGCCATTTAGGGTGGGTTGGGTGGGAAATTGATTTTGAATTTTGAAGGTAGGTGGAGTTTATGAGGTAGGTTTATGGGGAAGAGTGGATGTATGTGAGTGGTGAAGTGGTGATAGGAAAGAGAGATTGAGGTGATTGGTGAAGGGTTTTGGGGAAGAGTGTTTATGGGATTGTGTGAAAGAGGGGTGAGAAGAAGTAAGTAGAGGTAGGTGGAGATCCTGTGGGGTCCACAGATCCTGAGGTGTTCAAGGATTTACACCCTTGCACCAAATTAGGCATGTAAAATGCCTTTGCACACAACTCTGGGCGTTCAGCACCAGATTGGTGCTTGTTCTGGGCGTTGAACGCCCATTTGTTGCCCATTTCTGGCGTTGAACGCCAGAACCATGCTTGTTCTGGGCGTTCAGCGCCAGCTCTTCTCCAGGGTCCATTTCTGGCGTTCAAACGCCCAGATGCTGCCCATTTCTGGCGTTCAGCGCCAGAACCATGCTCTGTTCTGGCGTTGAACGCCCAAAACATGCTTCTTACTGGCGTTTAAACGCCAGTAAGGTCTTCCTCCAGGGTGTGATTTTTCTTCTGCTGTTTTTGATTCCGTTTTCAATTTTTATATTTATTTTGTGACTCCACATGATCATGAACCTAATAAAGACATATAACTAAGAAAAATATAATTACATAAATAAAAATTGGGTTGCCTCCCAACAAGCGCTTCTTTAATGTCAATAGCTTGACAGTGGGCTCTCATGGAGCCTCACAGATGTGCAGAGCTTTGTTGAGACCTCCCAACACCAAACTTAGAGTTTGGATATGGGGGTTTGACACCAAACTTAGAGTTTGGTTGTGGCCTCCCAACACCAAACTTAGAGTTTGACTGTGGGGGCTTTGTTTGACTCTGCTCTGAGAGAAGCTTTTTATGCTTCCTCTCCATGGATGCAGAGAGAGATCCTTGAGTTGTAAACACAAGGTTGTCCTCATTTATTTGAAGGATCAATTCTCCTCTGTCCACATCAATCACAGCTCTTGCTGTGGCTAGGAAAGGTCTTCCTAGGATGATGGATTCATCCTCATCCTTCCCAGTATCTAGGACTATGAAATCAGTAGGGATGTAAAGGCCTTCAACCTTTACTAACACGTCCTCTACTTGTCCATAAGCCTGTTTTCTTGAATTGTCTGCCATCTCTAATGAGATTTTAGCAGCTTGTCCCCCAAAGATTCCCAGTTTTTCTATTACAGAGAGGGTCATGAGGTTTATTCCTGAACCAAGGTCACACAGAGCCTTAAAGATCATGGTGCCTATGGTACAAGGTATTAAGAACTTTCCAGGATCCTGTTTCTTCTGAGGCAATGTTAGTTGATCCAGATCACTTAGTTCATTGGTGAACAAGGGAGGTTCATCTTCCCAAGTTTCAATGCCAAATAATTTGGCATTCAGCTTCATGATTGCACCAAGGAACTTGACAGCTTGCTCTTCAGTAACATCCTCATTCTCTTCAGAAGAGAAATACTCATCAGAGCTCATGAATGGCATAAGGAGGTTCAATGGAATCTCTATGGTCTCTAGATGAGTCTTTGATTCCTTTGGTTCCTCAGAGGGAATCTCCTTATTGATCACTGGACGTCCCAAGAGGTCTTCCTCCTTGGGATTCACGTCCTCTCCATCCTTTACAGGTTCGGCCATGGTGATTAGTTCAATGGCCTTGCACTCTCCTTTTGGATTTTCTTCTGTATTGCTTGGGAGAGTATTATGAGGGATTTCAGTGATCCTTTTACTCAGCTGACCCACTTGTGCCTCCAAATTTCTAATGGATGACCATGTTTCATTCATGAAACTCACAGTGGCCTTAGATAGATCAGAGACTAAGTTTGCTAGATTAGAAGTATTTTGTTCAGAATTCTCTGTCAGTTGCTGAGTGGATGATGGAAAAGGTTTACTATTGGTAAACCTGTATCTTCCACCATTATTAAAGCCTTGTTGAGGCTTTTGTTGATCCTTCCATGAGATATTTGGATGATTTCTCCATGATGGATTATAGGTGTTTCCATAAGGTTCACCTAAGTAATTCACCTCTGCTATTGCAGGGTTTTCAGGATCATAAGCTTCTTCTTCAGAAGATGCCTCTTGAGTACTGTTGGATGCAGCTTGCATTCCATTCAGACTCTGAGAAATCATATTGACTTGCTGAGTCAATATTTTGTTCTGAGCCAATATGGCATTCAGAGTATCAATTTCAAGAACTCCCTTCTTCATAGGCGTCCCATTACTCACAGGATTCCTCTCAGAAGTGTACATGAACTGGTTATTAGCAACCATGTCAATGAGTTCTTGAGCTTCTGCAGGCATTTTCTTTAGGTGAATGGATCCACCTGCAGAAGTATCCAATGACATCTTTGATAGCTCAGATAAACCATCATAGAATATATCCAGGATGGTCCATTCTGAAAGCATGTCAGAAGGACACTTTTTGGTCAGCTGCTTGTATCTTTCCCTAGCTTCATAGAGGGATTCACCTTCTTTCTGTCTGAAGGTTTGAACATCCACTCTAAGCTTGCTCAGCTTTTGAGGAGGAAAGAACTTGGCTAAGAAAGCCGTGACCAGCTTATCCCAAGAGTTCAGGCTGTCTTTGGGTTGAGAGTCCAACCACACTCTAGCTCTGTCTCTTACAGCAAAAGAGAAAAGCATGAGCCTGTAGACTTCAGGATCTACTCCATTAGTCTTAACAGTATCACAGATCTGCAAGAATTTAGTTAAGAACTGAAAAGGATCTTCAGATGGAAGTCCATGAAACTTGCAATTATGCTGCATCAGAGAAACTAGCTGAGGTTTCAGCTCAAAATTATTTGCTCCAATAGCAGGAATGGAGATGCTTCTTCCATGTAAATTGGAATTTGGTGCAGTAAAGTCACCAAGCATCTTCCTTGCATTATTATTATTTTTGGCTGCCATCTCCTCTTCCTGTTCGAAAATTTCTGAAAGGTTATCTCTAGATTGTTGTAATTTAGCTTCTCTTAGTTTTCTCTTCAGAGTCCTTTCAGGTTCTGGATCTGCTTCAACAAGAATATTCTTGTCCTTGCTCCTGCTCATATGACAAAGAAGAGGGCACAGAAAAAAAAAATAATAATAATAATAGGGATTCTTTATACCACAGTATAGAGGTCCCTGTGTGAGTGGAAGAAAGGAAGGGGACAAAGAATGTAATGTAAGGAAAGAAATACAAGGGTGAGGAGATGTTAGTAGATGAATAAATAAATAGAATAAGATGAGAGAGGGAAAATTTCAAAAATAATTTTTGAAAAAGAGTTAGTGATTTTCGAAAATAGTTTTTGAAAAAGGTTAGTAATTTTCGAAAATAAAAATAAAAAATTAAAACAATTAGTGAATTTAAAAAAAAATTTTGAAAAAGAGGGAAGATATTTTCGAAAATTAGAGAGAGAAAGTTAGTTAGGTAGTTTTGAAAAAGATAAGAAACAAACAAAAAGTTAGTTAGTTAGTTGAAACAAATTTTGAAAAGATAAGAAGTTAGAAAAGATATTTTAAATTCAAATTTTTGAAAAAGATATGATTTTGAAAAAGATAAGATAAAAAAGATATATTTGAAAAGATATGATTGAAATTAGTTTTGAAAAAGATTTGATTTTTTTAAAAATCACAATTAATGACTTGATTCACAAGAAATCACAAGATATGATTCTAGAACTTAAAGTTTGAATCTTTCTTAACAAGTAAGTAACAAACTTGAAATTTTTTGAATCAAAACATTAATTGATGATGTTATTTTCGAAAATTATGTGATAAAGATAAGAAAAAGATTTTTGAAAAATATTTTTAAAATTTTCGAAAATAACTAAGAAAAATGAAAAAGATTTGATTTTTGAAAAAGATTTTGAAAAAGATAAGATTTTTAAATTGAAAATTTGATTTGACTCATAAAAACAACTAGATTTTTTAAAATTTTTGAAAAAGTCAAATCTAATTTTCGAAATTTTAAGAGAGAAAAAGGAAAAGATATTTTTTTTTATTTTTGAATTTTTTTATGATGAGAGAGAAAAACACTAAAATGATGCAATGCATGAAATTTTTAGATCAAAACAATGAATGCATGCACGAATGCTATGAATGACAAGATGAACACCAAGAACACTAAGAAGAACATGATGAACATCAAGAACATATTTTTGAAAATTTTATATGCAAAGAAAACATGCAAGATACCAAACTTAGAATTCTTTAATGCTTAGACACTAAGAATTCAAGAATGCATATGAAAAACAAGAAAAGACACAAAACATGCAAATGCAAAGATCAAACAAGAAGACTTACCAAGAACAACTTGAAGATCATGAAGAACACTATGAATGCATGAAAATTTTCGAAAAAATACAAGATGAGTATGCAATTGACACCAAACTTATAACATGACTCAAGACTCAAACAAGAAACAAAAAAATATTTTTGATTTTTATGATTTTATGAATTTTTTTGTATTTTCTTTTAATTTTTTTTCGAAAATCATTTTGAAAGAGAAAATAAGGATTCCAAAATTTTTAATATGAATTCCAGGAATCTTATGCTCTTTTGTCTAAAGCTCCAATCAAAGGGTTAGACATGGCTTAATAGCCAGCCAAGCTCTAGCATGTAAATTACATCCATTGAGGTGATTAGTTGAAGACCAGTCCCAAAGCAGTTTGGGTATGGCTTTACAGCCAGATAGGATTCAACATGTTTCATGAAACACTAGAATTCATTCTTAAAAATTCTGAAGAAAAAAAAAATATTTTTTGAAAACATTTTTATTTTAAATTTTTTTTTTCGAAAACAAAGGAGAAATTTTTGAAAGATCTTTGAAAATTTTTTGAAAAGAAAACGAAAAGAAAGTTACCCAATCAGAGCAACAAGATGAACCGTCAGTTGTCCAAACTCGAACAATCCCCGGCAACGGCGCCAAAAACTTGGTGCAGGAAATTGTGATCTCTGGTAATGGCTCCAAAGGCTTGGTGCTCTAATCTCAATTCATAATTTGTCACAACTTCGATACAACTAACCAGCAAGTGCACTGGGTCGTCCAAGTAATAAACCTTACGTGAGTAAGGGTCGATCCCACGGAGATTGTTGGTATGAAGCAAGCTATGGTCACCTTGTAAATCTCAGTCAGGCGGATATAAAATACTTATGGAGTTTTCAAAAAAGGATAATATAATAAGGATAGAAATACTTATGTAAATCATTGGTGAGAATTTCAGATGAGCGCATAGAGATGCTTTCGTTCCTCTGAACCTCTGCTTTCCTGCTGTCTTCATCCAATCAGTCTTACTCATTTCTATGGCTGGCTTTTTGTAAGGATGTCACCGGTGCCAATGGCTACTTTCAATCCTCTCGGAAAAATGGTCCAAATGCTCTGTCACAGCACGACTAATCGTCTGGAGGCATCACCCTTGTCGATGGTTGCATCCTATTCCTCTCTGTGAAAATAGTCCGATGCGTTGTCACTGCATGGCTAATCATCTTTGAGGTTCTCGATCATACTGGAATAGAATTTACTATCCTTTTGCGTCTGTCACTACGCCCAGCACTTGCGAGTTTGAAGTTCGTCACAGTCATTTAATCCCAGAGTCCTACTCGGAATACCACGGACAAGGTTTAGACTTTCCGGACTCTCATGAATGCCGCCATCAATCTAGCTTATACCACGAAGATTCTGATTAAGAGATCTAAGAGATACTCATTCAATCTAATGTAGAACGGAAGTGGTTGTCAGGCACGCGTTCATAGGGAATGATGATGATTGTCACGTTCATCACATTCAGGTTGAAGTGCGAATGAATATCTTAGAAGCGAAATAAGATGAATTGAATAGAAAACAGTAGTACTTTGCATTAATCTTTGAGGAACAGCAGAGCTCCACACCTTAATCTATGGAATGTAGAAGCTCTACCGTTTGAAAATACATAAGTGAAAGGTCCAGGCATGGCCGAATGGCCAGCCCCTTTGATCTCAGAACCAGGCGTCCAAGGATCAAAATATAATCCAAAGATGTTCCAAGATGTCTAATACAATAGTAAAAGGTCCTATTTATAATAAACTAGCTACTAGGGTTTACAGAAGTAAGTAATTGATGCATAAATCCACTTCCGGGCCCACTTGGTGTGTTCTTGGGCTGAGCTTGAAGTCTACACGTGGAGAGGTCATTCTTGGAGTTGAACACCAGTTTGTGTGCCAGTTTGGGCGTTGAACTCCACTTTGCAACTTGTTTCTGGCGCTGGACGCCAGAATTGGGCAGAGAGCTGGCGTTGAATGCCAATTTGCGTCGTCTAAACTTGGGCAAAGTATGGACTATTATATATTGTTGGAAAGCCCTGGATGTCTACTTTTCAACGCAATTGAAAGCGCGCCATTTTGAGTTCTATAGCTCCAGAAAATCTATTTTGAGTGCAGGGAGGTCAGAATCCAACAACATCAGCAGTTCTTCTTCAACCTCTGAATCTGATTTTTGCTCAAGTCCCTCAATTTCAGCCAGAAAATACCTGAAATCACAGAAAAATACAATGAAAACATAAAAACTAATGAAAACATCCCTAAAAGTAACTAGATTCTACTAAAAACATACTAAAAACAATGCCAAAAAGCGTATAAATTATCCGCTCATCAAACACCTCTTGAGCTGAGTGCTTATGATTCTTGGTAAAATGTCTCATTATAAGAATCGAAGTATTTTATCTGATAGCATAAACTGACAATTTTTGTGGACAATCTTCAACCTTACAAACACAAATTATTTTACCTGTGTTATTCTTCAAGAACTTGTATGTAAATTTGTGAGCAATACCATATTCAAACAATGTTGTCCTCAGCTCACTTGCATTTTGAAAAATCTGTCCTTCCTCCTTTATAAAATCATTCCACTTAGTAGAATATCTGATAGTGTGAGGTGTAGGGACAAGTTGGATTATACAAAAAATTAGTGTTAATAGATTCTGACCATCAATATTGGAAACATCGACTTTTTGAGTTGAACTACTTAATAGCGTACTAATCACAGGAAAAAAAAAAAAAGCCAAATTGCTTCTATAATAATTCACTAATCACTAATATAATGGAAAATTGTGAAAAATAAAAATTGGTTTGAAGACATACCTATTATAAAGATTGTCATTATTGTTGTCATGAGGTATACTCTCATAGTTGGTTTTTTTAACCTCCATGATGTATTCATGGGTTGTTTCATCATTAAATGAGATCAATTGATTAACACCATCAGTATCAATGAAGTTTATGAGTTGAGATTGGGTAAACTTGATTGTGTAAGTAACACGCTTGTTCTGAATGTTTTTCTAAATTCGAAGCCATATTTTATATATTAAATTTAAATACGTACAACATTCTTCAATTAGCTCTTCTATAGCTCTTCTTCCATAAAAAATAATATTTTAATTTGGTCCATCTTCAATATTGTCTCCAACATGAAAATAACAAAAAATTTGTTCTGAAATAATAGTCTCCACGTCTGCAAAAATATAAAACATTACATAAGAAACAAGAAAAAAATATTGATGAGCTGTTATTATTAATATTAGAAACAATTATAAAAAAACATGATATTATAGTTCTTCAAGTGTTTAATTCCAATATTACCTAAATAATACTTTACTTGTGTTGTAATTCAAAATTGAATCATAATGATTATCATCAAAATTGGGCTAGTTGGGACAAAAGTCTCCAGAAAAACCAAAATAAAATTATGAGAAAAGGACAAATAGGTCCCTGACCTTTTGTTCCGCGGACATTTTTGTCCTTAACCATTGAAAAATACTTTTAAGTCCCTGACCTTTACAAAACTTGGACGGATCAGTCCCTCCGTCCAAATGTCTCCGTCTGGGACTGATCCGTCTAAATGCCTCCGTCAAGGACTGATCCGTCCATGTTTTGTGAAGGTCGGGGACTTAAAAGTATTTTTCAATGGTTAGGGACGAAAATGTCCGCGAGACAAAAGCTCAGGGACCTATTTATCTTTTTTTCTAAAATTATTTTTTACATTTCATTTGATGAGCAATTATAATCATGAGTCTATTTATAGTATTCTACATCACACCTAAATTCTAGTTCTACTAATGGGATCTATTTGGGCTAACGTCATAATAACTTATATCTATAAACATGAAAAAACCTAGTCCAAGGATGTTATGGTGTTTGACACTATATCATAACAAGTACAAAAGTCAATAACTGATTGCTTCGGTGAATTAGGTAACCTCTGCCTTTTCTTGGAGATTAACTTTTAGTTGTTTTAGCCATGTGTAGAGTATGTAACATTTGCCAGCCAACATATGCATATCATCAAACAACCCTATAAATTGAAAAGATATTGAACAAGTACTTATGATAAACTAATGATTATTGTTATACACAAATATCAAGAGAAGCAATTTTTTGCAGAAGATAAACAAATAAAAAAAATATGAATAATAAGATTTACTAATGGTGAATTGGAGATTAGAAAATTCACTAGCAAATTATTGTTATAAATGAAGATGTGTAAATAAGGATTGGAATATAATAGAGAATAAAAAATATATTTTTATAAGAAAGAAATAAATGAAAAAAAATTCCTAAAGATATATTTGTTTCTTTAAAAAAAAATTTGGTCATTTTCTTTAAATATTATAAAAATTAATCTTTTTTAATAATTTTTGAATTAACAGTTCTTTTTAATAGTTAAATCTCTCTAACGGTCTTTTATAATAATTTTTCTAAAATTATTTGTCCATGTATCATTGACATGTCATTTTACAAATGATTTAATTTGGTCTCTGAATTTTAGAAGGGACCTCAATTCAGTTCTTGAAATTAAAGGTCATGAATCAAAGTAGCTTTGGACTAATTTTTTTCTTTTTTTATAAATTTAAAATTTTTAATATTTTTAAATATATTATTTTTTTTATTATTCACATATTACTTAAATACAAAAATTTTTATACATATTTTTAATTTTTTAATTTCAATCTTACAATTTTTTTTATATTAAGTTACTATTAATAAATTTGACAATATATAATTATGTTATTCAACACAAGAATTATATGATTGACTAAAATATGTATATTTTATTTTGGTCCAAAATACATATATTTTATAAAAAATAAAAACTAAATAAAAACTTATTGAAGTTGTATTTAACTTATTAAGGATCATTATCAATAATTAATTAACAAAAATAACCACACATACAAAAACTATTAAAAAGAATTTGTTTAAAAAATAGATAAAGAGAGAGATTAAATTTATTTTTTATATAAACATTAATATCTTTTATTTTTTATTTTTCTTATTTTTTAAATTTATCATCAAAATCAAACATTGACACATGTTTCATATACCCTTATATATCATTGGAATTTGAAAATGATTATTGACTTTATCTTTTAAGGAACAAATACATGTAACAAATTAAAGAAATGTAAACTTTTCTTTGTCTATTACATATTTTTAAATTTAGTTTGATTTAATCGGTGATCATGTATTACATTAACGAAAATAATATTACTTTTAGAATGACTAGTTAATAGTTTTACAGTGAGCACGCAGCGATGAAAAAAGAGAGAAACATTTATATAGAGAGAATATTTTTTAATATTTATATAGAGAAAAAGATAATAGTATTTATATAAAGAGAGTGCTTTTCAATATTTTTTAATATATAAGTTATGTTATTATTGTTTTTATAAAATAAATGGTTATATAGTAAGTTTTTTGAAATATTGTTTTATTATGTAATGAGAATATTATTTTAGGTGCGAAAAATATATGAAAAATTAATAGATTTAAAAACTGAAAAAGAGTGGTCTAGAAATCACTTTGATTCACAACAATTTTAGTCCTTGCATTATTAAGAAAATCTAAAGGATTAAATTGAGTTATCTGCAATGATAGTATGTTAATGATACATGGACAAATCATGTTGTGACATGTAGACAAATTGTATTTTACTATATGGCACCATTGTCTATGTCAATATGCCACATGTCACCAATTGCCACGTCGGCACCTTATTACATGTATGTGGTCGAACTATTTTCTAATACGTGGTACTGACAATCCACGTCATCATACTACGTTAGTACACTGTTAACGAAAAATAGTTGAGGACTAACTTGAGGCACAAATGTAAATTTTAGGGACTAAATTGAGTAAATTGATACTTCAGTGACCAATTTACAGCGTGAGTGTAATTTCAATGACCAATTTGAGTATTAACTTGCATTTGTTCATAAGTAATTTACGACCTTCCAAGTTCAAGAGTTATTTGAATAAAATTGTAGAGAAAGTGACTTAGAATCATCATTCTCTTATTTCAAGTCCTCAATGTTCCGAGTTTGTCACTCCGATAATGGGAGTGTACCTATAAAGACTATATGTTCAAGTTAGCATGAGTTGCGAGAGACACTATAAGTTAGATATCATATCTGAGTATACGTATTTAGAATAATGCATATATCATGAGATTATAATATTATGAGCTCATTCGATTATATGACTATAAGGTTATGAATTGTCTCTTAGATTAAGTTAATTTAGGAGAATAAGTTGTTCTTTTTATGAGATCATTTTTCATAAAATATTTTTTTCATGAACTAGTCCTTCCCATGAGCTCTTTTTAGGGCTTGTTTTGATGACCTTCTACGAAAAAAAAATCTTTTTGAAATGATTTTTTTTATAAAATTTTTTAGAAAAGTAAAAATAATTTTATATTTGGATATCTCATGTAAACATATTTTTTATCTAACAATTATATTTGAGTACAATATAAAATTATTTTTTGTTTATTTATTATGTTAAAAATATCTTTTTTAAAGTAAAAAAATCTTTTAAAAAAATATATAAATTGTAACTTCTAAAAAAAGATTTTTTTTAATTTTTATTGTACTTTTAGTTTTACAATTAAAATTTTGCAAACACACTAAAAAATAAAAAAGATCTTAATAAAAAGATTTTTTATTAAAAAATATTTTTTTCTAGCAACTTAATGACACTCAAACATGCACTTATTCCTTTATTAGTTCTAGATATAGTAACCTTCACTTTAAGAGGAGAATGATTATTACAATGTGAGTCATTAAACTCATAAATTCTAGCTATTAGGTGTTAAGTCTATTGATGATGATTTGTTATTATTCTCTCCTCAATGCTTTCAAGATGTAACGTAGTTATTCTGGACAAAATAACATCCCGACAACCTGATTAAGAAAGAATATCACATTACTGGATCATTAATAGTCAACAGATAAATCATAAAATCGAATAAAATCATCATCTCGCAAAACCGTCAATTTATGGCATTAAAAGGTACATAAAGGCAGTAAATGCCTAACAGTTACACTGGAAAAGGTGTAATTAAGGGAAAAGGGAACTCATGAGGTAAGACACTGTTCATTACTATCACCAAAAATGTATTACTGACTTAGACAACGTAGTGATTTTGCAGGTTGTCCCCCCCGGCCTGGTATTAACACATCCAAGTTAGGATCCCCGAATCTCATAAGCTCGTGACCTTAGCAAAGGTATAAATATTTGGCGCAGTCTGTAAGGATCTAACGTTGTTGATTCCATGGTTGACCACAAGATACAATCAATAATCAAACCAAACACTCCCTTCAAGGAATAACATCATCAAGGTGATGGGCAAGAAACTGAAGTCACTCCACCCTCTAATCAGGAATATCAAGTTCCTCTAGGATTCAAAAATCGCAAGTTTCAAAACATAGGGTTTGCTATTTTGTTGGTTTGAGGGAAGACTACGTTCATGCTACGCAAGAAATGCGCCACAGGTGCAAGTGTTAGAACGTCAGTTGGAAGAACAATCGCAATCAAGGCAATCCCGATCTTGAAGTTGTACGGCTAGAGCTTCGGATCATAATTGTTAGAAAAGGACCCAAAGAGGGTACATGCAAGACATCAACGGGACGATTGGCGACATTCTCGTTCGCCACAAGGACACAGAAGGGACTTGCCATGAGGAGGTGCGTCATGAACTTGGGAAAAAGGGCAAGAGATGATTCCTGATCTACCCAGTCCAAAAGGAGACGGACTCCACAAAGGAGTCCAAGTCCTAAAAGGCATAGGTATACTCGGGAGTAGGGGTGTAAGTTACCGAACCGAACCGAAGTTTACAACAACCGAATGAAAAATCGAAAAAAATGGTTTTTGTTTTTTTTTTTTTTAAATTAAACCAGTCGGTTTGGTTCATTTTTTTGGCTTGGCAGAAACCAAACTGAACCGAACCAAATCGAAGAAGTGGTTTAGTGATGCTTGTTTTTACCAATTTACCTTTTAACCTAATAACAAAACCCCAAATCCCTAACTCAGCAGCCATAAGCCCTTAAGTCCTCAAGGCCACAATTAGTGAACTCAAGAGTCACAACCATCTTCCTCCTCCATGCCTGAGAGAATGAGAGCCTGAGAGAGCCAGAGAGCTGCCGCCGTCCTCTCATCGCAAGTCGTCCATCATCGACTTTAAGGACGTCGTCGCAACTGTAGCGATCATCTTTGTCGCAGGCGTTGCAGAAAGTTGGAGAGCTCCGTTGTCTAGCCACCGTAGGGTCTAGTTCACATTGTCATCTAGTCACGCTATCGTCCAGTCCGTGCCGTCATCCAGTTGGCGCCATCGCAGCAAACCCTAAACTGAGCAGTTCTTCTCTGTCGCTGAGCAGTTCCTCTTCGTCGCCGGGTAGTCTTCTCCGTCACTAAGCAACAGCCTTAGTCCAAGCCCTCTCCTGCAACTCACAATGTCTTCTTCTGAGGTTAGTAACTTGGTATATTCACAATTTGTTGCAAGTTATTAGTTGTTGTTGCTGTTGTTTCATAAAATTAGTTTGTTTCAATAAAATTTGTTTCATAAATAATTTGTTGATGGATAAACAATATTTGTTGCTGTTGCTGGATAAACTTAGTATGTTGCTGGATAAAATTTGTTGTTGTTGCTGGATAAACAATTTGTTGTTGTTGTTGTTTCATAAACTTAGTATGTTTCAATAAAATTTGTTTCATAAACATTTGTAGCTATTGTTTCAATTTGTTGCTGGATAAACAATTTGTTGTTGTTGCTAGATAAACTTAGTATATTTCATAAACTTTGTTGCTATTGCTGGATAAACTTAGTATGTTGTTGGATAAAATTTGCTGCTGTTGTTGTATAAACAATTTGGTGCTATTGTTTCAATTTGTTGCTGTTGCTGGATAAACAATTTGAATGCTGATTTTTCAATAAAATTACTGTATTTTGTTATTCATTGTTATGGTTATATATATGCAGCCAACAAACAATGAACAGCCCAATGAACCGACGCCTGAAGTTGGAGGTGAAAATGTTGAGTCCGTGGTACGTTCTTCAATGGAGAAGATGATGATGAATCTAGTGTGGATTCAGATTAATCATGGTGGCTGTTTTGGTTTCTATTTAGTTTGAAAGTGGTTGTTTCGGTCTTTATTTAGTTTTAAAGTGTGTTTAGTTTTGTTGTTTGTTAGACATTTCTAATTGTCTTTGGTTTTATGTTTAATTATTAGGACAAGTTGAAATTGTATTGAATTTGGATGTGATTTATTCTTGTTATTTTAGTTTATTGACCATTTTAAACTTCATTTTATGGTGATTTAAATTCCGATTATAAGCTTTAAAAAATAAAAACCGACTGAACTAAACTGCGATTGGTTTGTTTCGGTTGATTTACAAACAGCAAATCGAACGGTTGATATCAATAAGGAACCGAACATGTCAGTTCGGTTGGTTTTTGGTCCAAAACCAAACTAAATCGAACTGATTACACTTCTAATCGGGAGCATGTAATCATAGGGTAAACCCCATTTGCTCCCCATGTTCTCCAGGTTCATTTGCCAAGCATTTTGATAAATTGATAGATCTCAAGTATAAAGGAAAGTTGGATCCTCAGGAGCACATTAACGCTTTTGAGGCTAGGATGAACCTTGAGGTTATTTGAGATGTGATTCGGTGTAAGGCTTTTCCGGTAATGTTGTCAGGGCTAGCAATAACTTGGTTCAATACGTTGTCTTTTGGATCCATCTCCTCTTTTGCTGATATTAAGACAAAGTTCTTAGCACATTTTACTACAAGAAGAACTCAATTCAAGCATCTAATTTCACTACTTAGTGTAGAACAGAGAGTGGGAGAGAGCATCCGATATTACTTGGACCACTTTAATAAGGCGTTATTGGAGGTTAACACACAAACTCCTGAAGTAGTATGTTTATGTCTCATCGCCAGATTGCCAGAAGTAGATTTTAGGAGACGCTTGACTTCCAAGGATGTGAAGTCTATGGAGAAAATTCATCGGATTGCCTTGGAATACATGTGTGATGAGGACATCTCGATGGTGGTTTCAACTAAAAGGAAAAATCCCACTCACTCACCCAATAAGGCCGAAAGCTCGGGACAATCCTCAAGCCAAAAATCTTTAGCACCACGAGTCAGAAAGTTCTCAACGTACATGCCGTTGTTGGCCTCAATGGTAGAAGTATATCAGCAAGTGCCTCATAAGGGTATACTCCCTAAAGCAAGACAAATTCGACCAAGGGCTTCTCTGAATAAGTCACAATATTAAAACTATCACTAGTCCTATGGTCGTAGGACTGAAGATTGCATTAATCTGAAGGATGTATTGGAGCAGGCAATTCAAGATGGGAAGCTCCCTGAATTTGTCCAATGTATTAGGCTACCTAGACGGCATAACGATGAGGATGATCGAGAATATAGGAATCCCTGAAATACTAAACCAATAGAAATTCAAGATGATATTACTCAGGTTGTCGTGAACGTGGTTGTCGGCAGAAATAGATAACCAAAATCAAGAAATGCCAATGAGAAAGAGGTCAAGACTGCAAGTTCGGAAGTTTTAAAAGTGACCAGTATCCCAATAGTAAAATTCACTGTAGAAGATTCCCAATATGCCATATTGGAGGATGATGAGCCTCTGGTAATCAATGCAAAGTTGGAAAATAGGATTGTAAAGCGAATCTTGGTTGACATTGGTGCAGATTCAAATTTGCTTTTCAGAAAGTCCTTTGATGCACTAGGATTGAAAGATCAACAACTGAAGCCACACCTCCCTAGAGTTGTGGGTTTAGAAGATCACTACATTAAGCCTGATGGGAATATTTATCTCATTAAAGGACTCAACAGCTTATAATTAATCCTTGGAAGGAAGACATTAAATGACCTATGTGCATTTATCTCAACAAAATATTTAGTGATGAAGTTTCTGACCTCTGAAGGTTGTATAGCCACTATTTGGAGAGATCGGATAGTTGCTGTAAAGTGCAACAAACCGATTTTGACATTAAGGAATAAGGCCAAAGACTCTTCTGGTGTATTCCTGGTAGACTTGGACTCCCGAGTTCAGGAGGAACCAAGGCCTGAGCCAATGGAAACTTGGAGAAGTTTCAAATCGGGGATGTTAAAAAAAAGTACACCATGATTAATAAGGACCTGCCTTATCCCCATGAAGTCAGAACTTCACAATTTCTTGAGAGATAATGTGGATTTGTTTGCATGGAAACCTTTTGATATACCCAGAATTGACCCTACATTCATGTCACACCAACTTGCCATTGATCCTACGTTTAAGATGGTTGCACAATAACGTTAAAAGATGTCGTCAGACCTAGCTGCCGAGGTCAAGAAGCAAGTCTAAGAGTTGTTGGATGCTAGATTCATTCGAGAGCTAACCTATTCTACATGGATATCTAATGCTGTAATGGTAAAGAAATCTAATGGGTAGTGACATATTGTGTTGACTACACGGATTTAAATACGGCCTTCCCAAAAGATTATTTCTCATTACCTAACATTGATAACATGATTAATTTAGCCCTGGGATGTCGAATTTTAAGTTTTTTAGATGCATATAGTGGGTATAACCAAATATCTATGCATCCACCTGATGAAGATAAAACTGTTTTTATTATCTTGGAAGGGATTTATTGTTTAGTCTGTAATGCCTTTTGGTTTGAAAAATACAGGGGTCACCTATCAAAGATTAATAGCCAAGGTGTTTAAGCAACAAATCGGGAAAAATATGGAAGTATACATTGACGATGTGTTGATAAAGACTAAAGAAGATTCTGACTTGCTTGCTGATCTGCAAGAGATTTTTTACTGCCTCCGACTTCATCAAATGAGGTTGAATCCAGCGAAATACACTTAGTCTGGAGAGGTAAAGTTTTAGGTTTTTTGGTAACCCAAAGGGAAATAGAGGTTAATCCTAAAAAGTGCCAAGCTATATTGGACATGTTGAGTCCTCGAAACCTCAAAGAGGTACAAAGATTCACAGGTCAGTTAGTTGTCGTATCTAGATTTTTAGGAGCTTTTGCTGAAAAAGCAAGGCCATTTTTTAATTTAATGAAAAAAGGTGTGGCTTTTGCTTAGACAGAGGAATGTGAAATTGCTTTTCAACATTTCAAAAATTTACTGTCCTCTCCTCCAGTTCTAGCAAAATCGAAACCTGGAAAACCCTTGTATCTATACTTGTCTGTAACTAAGGAAATTATGGCTTCAACCTTAATTCTAGAGGATGAAAGTAAACGTTCATGACTTGTCTATTTCATGAGTAAGGTTCTTCAAGGACCTGAATTAAGGTATTCGAAATTTAAAAAAAAAATAGCTTTTGCTTTATTTACGTCGGCACATTAGTTACGTCAGTATTTTCAAAGTTATTTAGTCATAGTATGAACTGATCATCCGATTAAAAAATTTTTGCAAAAGCTAGATTTGATAGGTCGGATGGTAAGTTGGTCCATAGAACTATCCCAATTTTATATACAATATGAAGCACGCACTGTCATTAAGGCCCAGGCGATAGTTGATTTTTTGGCTAAAATGACGAACTCAAGTATAGATGTTCCGAAATGGAAAGTTCATGTGGATGGAGCTTCTAATGTCAAAAATGGAAGTGTCGGTCTCAACCTAACAAAAGGATATGACATGGTGATCGAAGTCTCCATTAAATTTGATTTTCCTATTTTGAATAATCAGGTTGAGTACGAAGCTTTAGTTGCAGGACTAACATTAGCTCAGAACGTTGGTGCAAGGGAAATCACTGTGTTTAGTGATTCACATATTGTAATGTCCTAAGTAAATGGGAATTATCAAGTCAGGGATCCGTTGTTACAGCTGTATTTGAAAAGAATATAGCAAGAGATACAATTCTTTGATTCCTTTTGTATTAAACATGTACCTAGGGAGCAAAACATATGAACATATGTGTTATCAAAATTAGCCAGTACTAAAACTGAAAATAAAAATCGTAGTTTAATATAAGAAGTGCTTTCAGAGCATTCTGTTAGTATTATAATGTTACGGTTTCGCATGCTAACAATGTTAGTACTTAGGTAGACCCGACATGTATCTTGAAAATGGAATCTTGCCCGATGACCCTAAAGAAGCTAAGAAGTTACGTTTATAAGTAATTAATTACACCATAATTAATGACAATTATACAAATGAGGTGTTTCATAGCCATTACTCAAATGTTTAAAACCTCAACAAATGATGTACATGATGTAGAAAATTCATTAAGGATGTTGTGGACACCATTTGGGAGAAAAGTCGTTAGCTCAGAAGGTGATTAGGGCTAGGTACTACTGGCCCACAATTATTGAAGATGCTATGGAGTATGTGAAGAAATGTCAAAAGTGCCAACTTTATAGCAATTTGCATCAAGCCCCACCTCATGAACTCGTTTCCGTCATTCTGACAAAATCATTTGTGAAATGGAGAATGGATTTGTTGGAACCATTTTCCCAAGGCCCTGGCCAAGTGAAGTTTTTTATTGTGGCAATAGATTATTTTACCAAATAGATTGAGGCTATGCCACTATCGACTATCACTCCGGCTCAATGTCAGAAGTTTATATGGAGAGAGGTACTGACAAGGTTTAGGATTACCGAAGTCATAGTTATTGATAATAAAACTTAATTTACAAATTCTAAGTTCTATTATGTTTTAACTGGATTGAAAATTCGTCAAATTTTTGCATCAGTAGAACATCCCAAGCCAATAGATAGGATGAGCCTGCCAATAAAGTAATTCTTAAAAGGTTGAAGAAAAGATTAAATGATGCTCTAAGATCATGGGCTGACAAGTTATGGTCAGTATTATGGTCTTATCAAATAATAATTCAATCCTCAATCGGTGAAACATTATTTAGACTTACTTATGGTGAAGAGACAGTAATCTCGATAGAAATTGGGGAGCTTAGTCCAAGGATGTTGCTCAGGAGTTCAACTCAACGTTAGGACTTTGATCTCATTGATGAAATAAAGTGAGTGACAAACTTACCTAAGAAAGCATTGAAACAAAGGTTTGCGAAAAGACATAATACTAAAGTTAGGCCCAATAATTTCCATGAAGGGGACTTAGTGTTAAAACAAGTTGATGCTGGAACCTCAATATCCCGAGAAAAGTTGGCCCTAACTTGGAAATGACCATTTAGGGTCAAAGAAAATCTGAGGAAGGGGGCATATAACTTAGAAACTTTAGAGGATAACAAGATTCTGAGAAAATGGCATGATGTGCATCTGAAAAGGTATTACTCTTAGAAAGTTTTAATGATTAGAATAAGGCTATTCTTTTCCTATTAACTTAGGTTTTTAAGCAGAATTATACTATTTAAAGGCAAAAAATTCTTGATAACTTAGAGTGAAAAAGGTTCAAAATAAAGATCCCCGAGATAACGGGAAAATGTTCAAAACAAAATACTAAGTGCAATAACTTAGAAAAATCTTACATAAGGGAACTATATTATATCAACTATCTTCCCATCTATCTCCTTCTTAAAAGTCCCGACTTCGGAGACGTCCATGTTGGGAGCTAAAAGCTTTATCTGATAGAGCATATTATGTTTGGCATCAAATACCCCATCCATAGTAGTACACTCAGTGTTCTTAATTGATGTGTTAAGGTTCTTGACCTCTATCATAAGCTCAGAAACTTGCTTCTTCAGCTTCTCCACCTTTGTGTCAAAAGAGGTCTTAGCTTTCTCCAGGATTTTCATCTTGCCTTGAAGGGTGGAATTTTCTTCTTGCAAGGAAGCTAACGACGGTTGAGGCTCTAAACTTGCAACTTCACATCTTTTAGCTCTTTTTTCAGCACCACGTTTTCAGCCCGGAAGTTGGAAATCTCCTTTTTAGCATCTCTGATATAGGTAGTTGAATGAAGCAGTGTATCCTCAAGGAAAAATTTATCCGGTCCCAACTTGGTATCATCAATCATTAGATGCTTATCAATGAACTCAGATGCCTGGAATTCGTTGTTCATGATGCAACCAAAGAATGCTTATCAATGGACCCAACTTCGATGTGGCCTTTTCCTTTTTATTTTTCTATTTCTTCTCTTTTGTAGAATTGGTTAGCAAAATGTCATCCAGGTTGAGGACTTTGTGGTTAGTACCAGCAGTGAATTTTGGTGGAGGGAGAAGGTTGCTCATTGTGGCTTATGAGAAAACCTTATCTTCTTCACCAGGGTTAGTCACAATGTTGGTTTTAGAAGTGGCTAGCCTTCTTCTCATGGTAATAAAGGTATCAAGATCTTCGGCCATATCAACTGTAAAAAAAAAGAAGAAGAGAAAAATGGTAGGAAGCAGGTTAGTGAGGTGGTAAACTTGGGAACTAATAAAGTGCATTAAAAAAGTTATAAACATTACCAATAGCGTTCGAAGCGGTGTACTCGTCAGCTAGGATATTTCTCACGTTGAGAGGTCGTTCATTCCATAGCTCTAGAAGCATGTGGATGTCAGCTCGCTTAGAAGAATTGACACTGTGAAGTTGATTTTTTTTGTGAAGATACATTATAATTCCAATAAAGGTTAAACCTTTTTTCATCTTATAAGGTCATGAAAAAAGGGATAGTGCATTGTACTCTTTCAACCTTAAAAAATATCTTTTTAAATCCATGATATGATTCCTCAAAAAGGTTAAAAATCCTTCTGTTTAGGTTACTTTGGAAGGAGATAAACCATCAACTTTGAGAACTAAAAGCCATAATTAAATTGAAGAAGTAACAAAAAACTCTATATGAGGCATCTAATCCTAAGAAATAACATAGGAGCTCGAAACCCCTGTTGATGTCCAAGCTATTGGGATGAAGTTATGAAGGAGCATATCCAATGTATCTTAAAATTTCTTATTGAAAGTCTGAAAAGGGAAGTCGGACACCAAAGCGAGTAAATAGAGTTTCATACATCCATAATCAGTCAAATCGGGAGCCTGCACGATGGTTTATATGGCAAAGCCGATCATTTTGACTTGGGGCAGAAAGGACATAAAGATTCCTTATTTCCATGTTAAAGATGACCTTAGCTTCTGATGCACGGAAACTTGTCTCTTAACAAATTTTCCTCGACAAGTATACCGAATTATCGTCAAGTAATAACTCACAAAAGAGTGAGGTCGAATCCCACAGAGATTAACGGATTAAGCAATCAATAGTTGATTAATTATCCTAGTCAGACGATCCATATTGAAGTGATAAGCAGCAGGAATTGTAAATTGACAGAAAAGAAAGGAAAAGCAATAAAGTGCAGAAAAGTAAAATGGCAAGAAAAGTAAATTATAAGAAATTAAAGTGCAAAAAATGTAAAGTGCAGGAAAGTAAATGACTGGAATGTAAAATACAAGAAAGTAAATAACTAAAAGTAAAAAGAAAAGAAAGCATTGGGATAGAAAGATATTGCAATCTCCAGATCAATTGCTTTCATCTCTTCCTCAATCAATGCATTCATTGATCTCCTTGGCAATCTTAAGTGATTGGATCCCAAATCCTTGGCAATCCAATCTCTCTAAGCTTGAATAATTGCCCAATTCCTTGATTTAATTGCTCATGGGAAGAGATGAAGTATGGTCACTGATTATACCACATGCATTTCCGAATCAAAGTGTTGGTAGGATAATATGTCAATATATCCATCCAAACCCCAATTCAGTCCAACATGAGAAAGCGTTTCTAGCATGATTTCCTTATTCCTCTTCCAAGATTCAAAGAAAATCTAAGTATGAGCAATTTCTCTTCCAAGACAACTACCCAATTGGATGAAGATTGATGCGTGAGCATCTTGTCTATCTTTTCCTAGTGAATTTGCATCTAAATTATTGAATTTAATTAAGAATTAATTATATTTTAGCCACTATGGATGCTATTTTGAGTTTTGTACAATACTGTTTATTTTAGGTAGCATTTGGCAGAATTTGATGGAGTTTCTGCAGAAAAGGAGAAGAAGCTAAGGAGATGACCAGCGAATACTGACGCGGACGCATGGCTCATGCGACCGCGCGGAATGGAGGAAATCGCAATGACGCGATCGCGTGCCTGACGTGACCGCGTGGACTGGAATCTGCACAAATAACGCGAACGCGTGGATGACGCGGACGCGTCACATGCGCCACGTGCAGAAAACGCAGAAAAATGTTGGAGGCGATTTTTGGGCTGTTTTAACTCAATTTTCAGCCTAGAAAACACAGATTAGAAGCTGCAGAATGGACAGAACAAGTGGTCCCCACCCATCAACTGAAGATCTGTTAATTAATTCAAATTTAAATTCAAATCTTATTTTAGGAAAAGATATTATTTTAATTTTAATTTTAGAAATTTGATTTTTAAATTATTAGGATTAGTTATAAAAGGGATCCCAATAGGGTGGTTCCAGAACAGCATTTTTTACCACAATATTTTTCCATACAAATTTACATTCCATATTCCATGAGCAACTAATCCTCCATTGTTAAGGTTAGGAGCTTTGTCTATTGTATGGATTGATAATATTATTTTTCTATTTTAATTCATGTTTTAATTTATATTTCAATAATTGTTTTCGTTCTTTATTTTATGAATCTGGGTGGAACGGAAGTATGACCCATGTTCTATTTGAGTTCTTGTAAAACTTGGAAAAGCTCTTTACTTGAACAATAGCTTGAAAACATATTATCCTGAATTTCTAATTGTTTGTATTTAACGGGATACGTGACATATAATCTCTTTATTTTTGGACAATTAGGATTCTTGTGGCATATAAACTGGAATTTGATCATCACCCTCTAATTGGAATAAATTGACCAAGGAATTGGCAATTGATGAATTTTAGAGGATACTAGGAAGGTCTAAGGAATTAGGGTCTAGTCATAATTAGTTTGCCATGAATTAAATCTCGCATGATTAAAATAGTTAATAAGAAAAGTCAATCCAGAAAATAGATAACTCTAAAACCTTAACTGTCTTCTCCATATATTATTCCCAACTTAATTACTTGCCCTTCTTTAATATTTTTGCTATTGTTTAATGTCTTTGAACTCCCAACACTATTTTCTGTCTGTCTAACTAATCCTATCAAACGCTATTGTTGCTTAATCCATCAATCCTCGTAGGATCGATCCTTACTCACGTAAGGTATTACTTGGTACGACCCGGTGCACTTGCCGGTAAGTAAGTGTGGTTGTAAATTACCGCACCAAAGATCAAAAGCTTTCTAGCAAAATCAAGAGAAAAGAAAGAAGAAGATGAATGATGAAAACAATTTAATCCATTGAATTCCAACAGAGCTCTCTAACCCAATGAAAAGAGTTAGTTGTTCATTGCTCTACTCAAACAGAAAAGAAAGAAAATGCAGAAAAATACAGATGAAGATTAAAACTGAAATTGAAACTTCAAAGTTCATAAATGAAAAGTACAAACTGGAATTAAACTACTACTAAGAAAAGAAAAAGAAGGGAAAAGGAAGAAGAGTGTAGGAGGGGAGGGGTCTGAAGACCCACTCCCCCCTGGAGTGTGCCAATTTACAGAAGTTCGAATTGGTCTTCACTCTCTCCCCCTTCCTTTAATTTTCCATTTTTCCTGAATGTAGAAACTAAGGCCTTTTTATAGGCTCTCCTAAATTACAAAATGAAATAAAATTAAAAGCAAATTACAATGAAATAAAAATTAACTATTCTAGATGCTTCTTGTGGCCTTGATTGGTTGACAATTGTGGGCTTGCTTGCTTGAGCTTTGAAGTAGACTTGAGAGAGAAGTGAATCAAGTTGAGGTCCAGGTGCTTAGCGTTAGTGCTGCCGTTAGCCATACTAACGCTACAAGTGTTGCGTTAGTGCTAAAGTTATTGTGGCTAACGTTACACTTGCTACCCAGTTGGTGTTTTTGGGGCTTAAAGATGCCTCTTGTTTGTACTCCAATTTCATGCCCAATATAGACTATTATATATCGTTGGAAAGCTCCAAATGTCAGCTTTCTAACGCAACTAAGATCACCTCAATTGAATCTATGTAACTCAAGTTATGCTCCTTTGAAGAAGACAGGGTCGCTGGTGTAGTCGCTGGCGTTATTGGCAAATGTTAGCCACAATAACGTCAGCGTTCAGGGGATTAATATTGCCAGGTTCTGGAGCTCAAAATTAATGTCCACCCCATACTATTATATATTATTGGAAAGCCCTGGATTTTTACTTTCCAAAACTTTTGGAAGCGCATCATTTGGAGCTCTACAGCTGGAGTTACACGTCTTGGAAGGTGAAGAGGTCAGCTGGCCTTACTACAGGTTGATACCATGTTCATCTTTGCACTTTTGGGACAGGTTTTCTCCCTCAAATTTAGTGTCCACCATGTAGTGCCATATATGGTTGGAAAGCTCTGGAATCCTACTTTCTAATGCCACTGGAATCACCTCTTTTGGAGCTTTTTGGCTCAAGTTATTCTTGTTTGAAGAAGGCATGATCAAGCTGCTGGGTGAGATTTTGCCCACGTTAGTGTCCACGTTAGTGTAACTAACGTGGCCCTTAACGTAGGCATACCAAAGCTTGAGGGCGTTACTGACACTCAACTTTGTCACTAATGCTACAAGACTCTCCCTCTTCCATGTTAGTGCCTCACGTTAATGGCACTAACGGGGCCACTAACGTGGATGTTCTTGGCCTTCGCTAAAGTTAGTGGCGTTAACGTTGCCACTAACTTTCCATGCTCTCCTTCTTCAAATTTAATGCCTTAACATTCCCACTAACGTTCCAAACTTTCCTTCCTTCCACGTTAATGGCCACGTTAGTGGCGCAAACGTAGCCACTAACGTGGCTCTTCTCTGCTTCTTTTGGTCTGAAATCAAACAAACAAAGTGTATCAAAGTAACATACAAGATAAACTTTACTATACTAAGTGTGCTAATAATGCTCAAAATCATACTTTCACTTAGTTTGATCTATTTCATCATATTTACCATGTATATTAACTAAAATTCACCTATGCTTGAGATTTTGTTTCATGCAGAGATTTTTCATGCTTTTGCTCCTTTATCAACATAAATTGTATGAAAACTGAATTAAAATCTACTGAAAAAGCATAGAAAAACAGGCCATGATGCCCTGGCATCAGCTTCTTGTAGTTCATCTAATTCATTTTGGGTGATGGTGGAAGGGGTGGACTTGACTTCCTGAGATACCCAAGAGTAAGGATCTGCCTCCTAAGTTGGTTAGAGTGAGGGACAGTCTTGGATGTGCCAATACGTTTGCGAATAGGGATGACCTTTCTCCTCAGCATCTTAAAAATCATGAAAAAAATTATAGAGGCACCACCACTATGCTATAGAGGGAAATCTTTGAGGAAAACACTAAGGGAACCCATAGAAAATTCTATAATGTCCAAAAACAGACAAGAAATACTTAAAAAACTGATACTCAAAGTAAGAGAAAGCTAAATAGTGGTACCCTCACTAAATCAAAACTATTCAAACAACACAAATTAAAGCTATTGAATATCTACTCAAAATTATTCAAGGAATGAATGTCTATACTAATCCAAAAGCCTCGGGCAGAGAAAAATTTTACAAAAATTCTTTTGCATCTAGAATGAGACAAGAGAAAAAACAAGTATGATTCGAGGGGAAGAGCGAAAAGAAAGGGTTTTTTACATGGATAAGAGAAGAGTGTTGCAAATATTTGTAGAAGAATGGCTGGTAAAGCTGCTCTGACGCCCCGAAGCAATGAAGAAAAATGGAAGAATCTAAGAATTCTCTTCAAAGGAAAAGGGAGAGTCTTCAGGGTTCTGATAGAAATGGTAAGTGGGATTTTGAAGTGGAATTTTTTAATTGGAAAAGTAATGTAACATTGATTGATGGAGAGAGAAATTACAATTAAAGCTCGATAGTTCAAAAACCAAGAAAAGTTGCAACTTCTTAAAGAAAACCGAAGGGTTTTCTCTAGGATTTTTTGGTGCTTAAAATCCAATAGGTACAAAAATCTATATGGGATTGGTCCATTAAACTCGGATATTCTTGACAAAGTCATTAATTCAAGAAATCCAAGTTGGGACACTGTTCTGGACAAGAATTTACTGGATCATTAATAGTCAACGGATAAATCATAAAATTGAATAAAATCATCATCTCACAAAACCGTAAACTTATGACATCAAAACGTACATAAAGACAGTAAATGCCTAATGGTTACACCGATAAAGGTGTAATAAAGGAAAAGGAGAACTCATGAGTTAAGACACTGTTCACTACTATCACCCAAAAAAGCATTACTGACTTGGACATCGGTGTTTGCAGATTGTCCCCAGCATGATATCAACATACGCAAGTTAGGATTTCCAAATCTCATAAGCTCGTGACCTTAGTCAAGGTACGAACAATAGTCTTTCTTGAAATTCGAGATATCTTCTAATCATCAAACCAGGTCCTTAGAACTTTGGAGTTTATATACTCTTAAAAATGATTCTTGATGAGCCTAGGGAAATAATCCAGAACAAACTCCCAACTCAGACTCAAGTTTAAGACATCAAGTTTTAAGTGCTAGCATCAATTGCCAAATTGTTGAGATCTCGAAGTCAAATTATATAAAGTTTGAACTCTGATCTTAACTTGTATTAGTCATAGGATATCATCTCATTTATGAGTTTGAGAGTTGAATTCTTTTAATTGTGTTGTTGACATAACGCGATTATGAAATCAAAAGTTGACTATTTAATTTGTTGAATGTCATTTTCTTGATGTTTTGTTTCTTGATTTCTTTGACTTCCTTGGTAGGTATCCCCCAGCTTGTAGCTTGTAGGTTCGAATGTCTGAGTTTTTGATGATGACATATCAATATAAATTTGAGATGTCAGAATCAATAATTAATTAATTTACAATGTATGAAATAGTAACTTAGTTATGAAAATTTTGAGTTTAAGATAAAGAAATTATTTTCTCTTAAAGACAATTACATATGAGTTCTATCCATTCAAGTGAAATCTATTTAAATAATTTTTTCCGATCAAAAGCAATTGTTTGAATAATTGAATGATAAAATTTCCAATTTAGAATAATTGACTCAAATTTTTACTCAATAAACAATCGGATTAGGATGAGATCGTTCTCAGCGAAACCTCGTGGCACTACCTTTTGATTATATCTGGAAGCCATTCGACGTTTTAGTGCTTCTTCCCTGATCTGAGCTCTCTCTTGGACTTCAGGAAGTAGATCGAGCTCTTCCCTTTGAAGTTGAGGGTTGGCTTCTTCATTATAGTGGATCACTCTAAGTGACCATTCTTCAATCTCTACTGGGATCATTGCCTCCATTCCGTATGCTAACCGGAAGGGTGATTCCTTTGTGGTAGAATGTGGCGTTGTTCAATATGCCCATAGGACTTGTGAAAGCTCTTCAGCCCAGGCTCCCTTTGCGTCCTGTAATCTCCGTTTTAGCCCAGCCAATACCACTTTGTTGGCAGCTTCAGCTTGTCCATTGGCCTGAGGATGCTCTACGGAAGTGAACTGGTGTTTTATATTCAAGTCGGCCACTAACTTTCTGAAGCCTGCATCTGTGGATTGGGTGCCATTGTCTGTGGTGATGGAGTGTGGGACCCCGAACCTTGTGACAATATTACTATATAGGAATTTTCTACTTCTTTGATCAGTGGCATTAGCTAGGGGTTCTGCTTCGATCCATTTTGTGAAGTAGTCTACCCCTACTATGAGGAATTTAACTTATCCTGATCCCTGAGGGAAGGGTCCGTGAAGGTCGAGTCCCCATTTTGCAAATGGCCATGGTGAGGTCATGCTGATGAGTTCCTCTGACGGGGCGATGTGAAAGTTGGCATGTTTCTGGCATGGTAGACATGTCTTTACAAACTCTGTAGCTTCCTTTTGTAGAGTTGGCTAATAAAATCCCGCCCGAAGTATTTTTTTGGTGAGAGCTTGTGCTCCGAGATGATTGTCACAAATGCCACTGTGTACTTCTTCTAAAACTTCCTTTGTGTTGGGAGTCGGCACACATTTTAACAGAGGTATTGAAATCCCTCTCTTGTATAGAGTATTGTTTATGATGGTGTAATGTTGTGCCTCTCGTTTTAACCTCTTTGCCTCCTTTTCATCTGTAGGGAGTGCTTCTGCTTTGAGGTAGTTAATTATGGGAGCCATCCATCCTTGATCTTGACTTGTTATGGCTAGGACTTTTTCTTTTTCCGAGATTGCCGGACTCTGCAGTATTTCTTGGATGAGGCTTCTATTGTTTTCCCCTGGTTTGGTGCTGGCTAGCTTTGAGAGTGCGTCAGCTCGGGCATTCTGTTCGCGGGGTATGTGGCGGATCTCATATTCCCAGAGTTGTCCGAGTTGTTCCCTGGTTTTACCTAGGTACTTTTTCATAGTGGGATCCTTGGCATGGTAGCTCCCTGTTATTTGTGAAGTGACCACCTGTGAGTCACTGAAGATAATAAGTCTTTGAGCTCCGACCTCTTTAGCCAGCTTCAAACCAGCTAGTAGTGCCTCATATTCTGCCTGGTTGTTTGAGGTAGGGAACCCGAATTTGAGGAAAAGTTCGATTTGGGTTCCTTGGTTACTTTCAATTATCACACCTGCATCGCTTCCAGTCTTATTTGAGGAACCGTCCACGTAGAGATTCCATTCTGTGGGAGTTTCCGGGGTGTTTGTAAATTATGCAATGAAGTCGGCTAAGTATTGTGATTTGATGGTTGTCCGCACTTCGTATTGGAGGTCGAACTCGGACAACTCGACTGCCCATTGCAAGATTCTGCCTGCTAGATCTATTTTCTGTAATATCCCTTTTATAGGCTGGTTGGTCCGAACCCTAATGGTGTGAGCTTGGAAGTACGGACGAAGTCGTCGAGATGTTAGTATGAGAGCATAAGCAAATTTTTCTATTTTTTGGTAGTTCAGCTCGGACCCTTGTAGTGCTTTACTGATGAAGTATACAGGTTGTTGCCCCTTGTCGTCTTCTCGAACTAGTGCTGAGGCTACTGCCCGACTTCCTACTGCGAGGTACAATATGAGTGGTTCTCCTTCCCGTGGTCGAGTTAGAATAAGTGGTTGTCCCAGGAATCTTTTGAAATCTTGGAAGGCTTGCTCGCACTCCGTTGTCCATTCAAACTTCTTTCCCTTCCTTAGAGTGGCATAGAAGGGAAGAGATCTTATTGCCGATCCTGCTAGAAATCTGGACAAGGCTGCCAACCTCCCGTTGAATTGTTGTACCTCTTTGACACAAGTTGGGCTCTTCATGTCAAGTATGGCCCGACATTTATCCAGATTTGCCTCGATTCCTCTTTGTGTGAGCATAAAGCCCAAGAATTTGCCAGCTTCTACTGCGAAGGTGCGTTTCGCAGGATTGAGTCGCATGCCATGCCTTCTTATAGTGTCGAACACTTGGGCCAGGTCGGATAATAGCGTCTCTTCACTTTGTGTCTTTATTAACATGTCATCCACATAGACTTCCATGATTTTTCCGATATGATCTGAAAAGACTTTATTCATTAACCTTTGATAAGTAGCTCTTGCGTTTTTAAGACCAAAAGGCATTACGATGTAGCAGTAGTTTGCTTTTGGTGTTAGGAACGAGATTTTTTCTTGGTCAGGTGGATACATTGGGATTTGATTGTATCCCGAATATGCGTCCATAAACGAGAAGTATTTATAACCGGAGGAGGCATCCACCAGCACGTCGATACTTGGGAGTGGATAAGGATCTTTTGGGCAGGCTTTGTTGAGATTAGTATAGTCGGTGCACATTCGCCACTTCCTGTTTGATTTTTTCACCAAGACGACGTTAGCTAGCCACAGTGGGTACTTGACTTCTCTTATGAATCCTGCCTCCAATAGAGCTTGTACTTGCTCTTCCACAGCTTGGGATCGTTCTGGTCCGAGCTTTCTTCGTCGCTGTTGTACTGGTCGAGACCCTGGGTAGACCGCCAATTTGTGGCACATTAGTTTGGGGTCTATGCCTGGCATGTCTGCAGCTTTCCATGCAAAAAGATCGACATTATCTCATAAGAACTGTACGAGTGACTCTTTTATGTCTCCTCTTAGAATCGTTCCAAATATTGGTTGTTTTGTCCGGGATGTCTCCGATCTGGACCTTCTCTACTTCACCTTCGGGTTGTGGGCGGAGTTCTTCTCGCCTCTGAACTCCACCAAGTTCGATTGTGTGGAATTTTTCTCCTCTGTCTCTGAGGTTTAGACTTTCGTTGTAACAGCGGCGCGCCATCTTCTGATCTGCTTTTATTGTAGCTATCCCTTCTGCAGTTGGGAATTTCATACATAGATGTGGAGTTGAGACTATTGCGTCGAGTTGATTTAATGTTGTCTGACCTATTAAGGCATTGTAGGCTGAACTCACATCGACCACGATGTAGTCTATTTTGAGTGTTCTGGACTGGTTTCCCTTCCCGAAGGTTGTATGCAATGAGATGTATCCAAGTGGCTGCACTGGGGTGTCTCCCAGTCCGAACAGACTGTTCGGGTATGCTCTAAGTTCTTTTTCTTCTAAGCCGAGTTTGTCGAAGGCAGTTTTGAACAAGATATCGGCGGAGCTTCCTTGGTCTATCAGTGTGCGGTGGAGATTTGCGTTAGCCAGTATAATGGTGATGACCATGGGATCGTCGTGTCCCGAGATGACACCGGATGCGTCTTCTTTAGTGAAGGTAATTGCAGGGATGTCGAGCGCTTCCTCCTTCCCTTCAACATGATATACTTCTTTGAGATATCTTTTTCGAGATGATTTGTAGATCCCTCCTCCTGCGAACCCTCCATGTATCATATGGACATGTCTTTCTGGCGTACGGGGTGATCGCTCGATTCGTCCAACATCCTCGTCCCGTCTTCTTTTCCTTTGCTCGTCGTCCTGAGTGGCCAGGTACCGATCTAGTTTTCCCTCTCTTACTAATTTTTATATGACATTTTTTAAGTCAAAACATTCGTTGGTGGAATGCCCACGGACTCGATGGTATTCGAAATATTCGGTCTGGTTTCCTCCCCCTTTTTTGCCCTTGAGTGGTCGAGCTGGAGGTATTTTTTCTGTGTGGCAGACTTCTTTGTAAACATCCACAAGGGACACCCGAAGGGGGAGGGGGGTATAATTATGATATTTTTTTAATTTTTTCCCCATGTAGATCTTCCTTCTTTTTGGACTCTTTATCCTTGTCCCGGGGGGATAGGTGAATTCGGATTTTGAGGTTTCTCCTAGTCGATAATTTTCTTTCATATTGATGTATTTCTCCGCTCGTTCTCGCACTTCATTCAGAGATGTAGGGTATTTCTTTGATATAGATTGGCTAAAAGGTCCCTCTCGTAGGCCGTTGATGAGGCTGATAAACCACTATTTTATGGTTTATCTTGTGCTCAATTGAGTGGATTTTATCAACTCTTTACCCACTTATTCATAATATTTGCATGGTTTTATATTTTTTTCCTGATTTTGTGCTATGATTGAAAACATGCTTCTTTGATCTTATAATTGCTTATTATTAATCCTCTCTTATTACCATTAGATGCCTTGATATGTGTGTTAATTGCTTTAAGAGATTATAGGGCAGGAATGGCTTGGAGGATGGAAAAGAAGCATGCAAAAGTGGAAGGAATACAAGAAGTTGGAGAAATTGCTAAGCTGTCCAGCCTGACCTCTTTGCACTCGAATGGCTATAACTTTAGCAACAGAGCTCCAAACGATGCGGTTCCAGTTGCGTTGGAAAGCTAACGTCCAGGGCTTTGATTTGATATATAATATCCCATAGTTTCTCTGACGCTAGGTGACGCGACCGCGTGCTCCATGCGGCCGCGTCGTAGTGACGGAAATCAGCGTGTTTGAATTCTTCTCCAGCGATTTCCGGGCTGTTTTCGACCCAGTTCGCGGCCAAGAAAATACAGATTAGAGGCTATTAAGTGGGGAATTGCATCCATTCATATACAGGCTTTCACATTCACAATTTTAGGAGTAGATGTAGTTTTTAGAGAGAGAGGTTCTCTCCTCTCTCTTAGGATTAGGATTTAGGACTTCTCTTAGTTTTAGGAGTGACTCTAAATCCCAGGTTCAATGTTCTTTTATTTATTTTTCCAATTTAATTTATGAATTTCTATGTCAGATTTAAGTTCTTTTGTTAATGCAATTTGAGGTATTTCAGTTTAATATTGCTTTCTTTTATTTACATGATTATTGCTTCCCATCTGAGGGCATTCTTATTCCAGTAGATTTACTTTTCCCCTTTTGGTTTTGGTTAAGAAATCAGTAACTCAGGAGTTATCCAATTCAACAGCATAATTGATAATTATTATCTTACCAATTGAGTTGAACTTCAATAATCCCAATCTTTTCTTAGGAAATAAATAGGATTCGAAGATCAAACCAATTTATCCCTTGACTTTCCTTTGCTTTAGTAAAGGTCAACTAAGTGGAATTAAGATTCAACTTTCATTATTATTGATAAGGATAACTAAGTCTGGACTTCTAACTTCTCATACCTTGCCAAGAGTTTATTTTACAGTTATTTATTTATTTTTATTACTTTGAAAATATACATGTGCCCATTGACCAAACTCAACATTCCCCAGAAAACTCATAACCAATAATAAATACACCTCCCTGCAATTCCTTGAGAAGACGACCCGAGGTTTAAATACTCGGTTATCAATTTAAAAGGGGTTTGTTACTCGTGACAACCAAAACGTTTGTAAGAAAGGTTGATTGCTTGGTTTAGTAACTATACTTGCAACGAGTATTTACCATAACTTCTAAACCATCAATCTTCCGCTCTTTCAAAATGGCGCCGTTGCCGTGGAATTGCAAACGTGTGCCTTATTATTGGTTATTGTAAATATTTAAAAAAAAATTCAGATTTTTATTTTAAAATATTTTTATCTTATCTTATCTTATTTTTCAAAATTCAATTTTTTAAAAAATCATCTGTTTTTCAAAATATTTTCTTTTTGTTAGTTTTTATTTTTATTTTCTCCTACTACTATGAATTCTCACCCCTCTCGCTTCAAGTTTGATTCCAATGTTGTTGTTAGGAATGGAAACTATAATGAGAATAGGCATCAAGGTTGGAAGAATCAAAGATGGGAGGAGCCACAAGGATTTGATCAACCCTTATGGCAACAACCACCTCCAATGGACTATCAACAACCATTCTGTGATGCATATCAAAGCAATGGCTACGGTGAGCAATCTTTTGATTATCAACAACCACCACCATATGTCTATGAACCCTCTCCTCAACATAACTTTGGACCACCAAACTCACAAGCCCTTTTCCGCCATTCACCTCCATATGACCCTAATCCTCAACCACCATACCAACCACCTTATGAGCCATATGAACCATATATAGAACCACTCCAATTCCAACCCAATTACTCACAAGAACCACCACTTCAATATTCACCATCTCCATATCCATCAATCCAAGAGCACTATGATCCTATTTATGAAAGCCGAGTACATCAAGAGACAAAGGATCGTTTCAAGAAAACAGTGGATCGATTTCAGGCAACCATTTGTCAATTGGAAGAAGCGATAAATCAATTAGCTTCCTGACGTTCGGACACTCAAGGAACCCTCATGGCTTCATGTGGGCAATCTAATGAAGAACATAGCATGAAGGAGACATTAGAAACTCCAATGGATAGTAAAGAGCATGAATTTGTACTGGAACAAGTGGAGGAATCCGGAATTATTGAAGAAGAAGAAGTGGTTAAAGACTTAGGAGATGCAGAACCTCCATGGGAAAGTCCAGTCATAGAACCCCCTTCCAAGACGTTTGAAATTGATGCTGAGGAGGGTGTACAACCTCCAAGGCATATCACAGTTAAAGACTTGGAAGAGGTTGATCAAGAGATGGAGATTCAAGAAGAAGAAGCACAACCTCCCATGCCCTTGAAAAGCAATGAAGAGAAGACTGAATTGGAAGAAAGCTACCAAGAGGAAGAGGTTAAAATTGAAGAAGCTTGCAAAGAGGTGGTAATTATCAGAGAAGAGCACAAGGGAGTGGAGCTTGCAATTTCATTAAAAATACCTCCCTCTAAGTTGCCATCATCCTTCACAATATTCAAGTGGGTAAAATTCATATCCCTTAGCTTTCTAATTCCACTTGAATATGTGCTACTGGAAACGGATGGTCAACTTAGAGCTCTTTGTAACATTAAGAGTAAGAGGAAGATGGCCAGTGGTAAGAATTGTCCTGCAAGGTTCATTATGGTTGGAAGCTTTAAGTTTAAACGCAAAGGTTGGTGTAGAGCTCAATTGAATGGGTCTAGGAAGTTGTTTGGACGCTTCAGTGAGAATTCTATAGCTGAATCACCCAGATGGAATCATGATAATCAACTTGAAGACCGGTGTAAAAGCAAGATTTGGGATCCTGGAATCTGTTCTGACATCCAACACCCCGGGAGCCTAAGAATCTGTTTGAAGCTGCTCAAAGGCTTTACGTGCCTAGTTTGGGATCCCGGAGGCTATTGGAATTACAAACATTGGTGGAGATTCCTGGATGAGTTCAAACACAAGCCACCATAATAGGAAGCTCACCAAATGTCCAACTTAAGGACTTTAACTAAAAGTGCTAGGTGGGAGACAACCCACCATGGTATGATCGTTCCTTTTTCAATTTTAATTTTATTTAGTTTTGTTTGTTTTTTAATTTTATTTTATTTTATTGAACCTGGAATCATACATAGCATTCACAATAAGCATTGCATTCTGCATTTTGCATATAAAAAAAAGCACGCACGCGACGCGGCAACGTCGCTGACGCGTCCACGTCACTAGTGTGTTGGGGAGAAAAGAATTGAACAGAGAGTCACGCGAAAGCGTGGCTGGAGGCGCGCCTTTAGCATAATTTGACCCCACGCGACCGCGTCATCCACGCGACTGCATCATGTGGGAACTTTGGCCTCCCACGCAACTGCGTCACCCACGCGGTCGCGTGCCATGATAATCGACGTAACAAGGGTGCATGGCAGAGAGTTGAGCTGGAGTTGGGCTGGACTCGTGCTAGAAGCCCAAGCCCTCCCACGCGAACGCGTGACCCACGCGTTCGCGTCATATTGGAAATAAGGCCACTCACGCGATCGCATGCCCCACGCGACTGCGTCACCTTGGATTTTGGCAATACCAAGTTTTGAACAGAGAGTTGTGCGACCGCGAGGCTGCACTCGCGCCACTAGCACAAATCGAGTCACGCGATCGCGTGACCCACGCGTCCGCGTCACCCAACCTTATCGCGCACCATGCGACCGCGTCACCCACGCGACCGTGTCGCCAGCGTCGCACAACTTATCCATATTAGTGCCAATTTTCTTATCTTTTCTTTTCTAATCCTAATTTCTTCCTTCTCTCTCTTTTCTCACTTTCTTTCTCCTCTTCTCATCCTTTTTCACTCTTTTTCTATTTTATTTAATTTATTTGCATACTTTCATTCATTGCATATTTTTATTTTTACTAAATTTATTATTTTACCATTGGTGTTCAAATGTTCTTATTCAACTGTTACATCTTTTCTGGTTTTATCTTAGTGCTTATGACTTGTTTTATTCTGATTGGGTAACATTATTTAAATCAATGATAATCTTTTATGATACTTGTACTTCTCTTGCATTGATATGAACTTATACTATCTTGCATTACCCACACTCCCCTCCCCTTTGTTGCAAATTTTGCACCACTAGTATGCCATGTGCTTAAATTGTTTTCTCACGTACATGTTGAAGCTTCCATGTAAATGAGACCCTTATCATTTGGCATTAACCCAACCATACTTCATTTATTTTCTTATCTCTATTATTGGGTTACCTTTCTTCTCTTTTTCTTTTAGGATGGCCACCAGGAAGAGAACCGGAAGACGCTTACATGGGGATACAGACAAGTCCATCTGCAAATTCTTTGAAGAAAGCATCAGTTGGAACAACCCATCCACCTGCCCATTTCAGCATGCACCGAGGATGGTGTAATCTTTAAGTGTGGAGAGGTCGATACCGATCTCCATGGGTTAGTACCTTTCTGTTTCAACACCAATGTTTAAATTTTCTTTGTTAAATTAGTTGTTGCATTTGCATATTTAATTGCATGTTTATTTGATTTTGTGCATTTAGTTACTACTTGGTTGAAGTAATATTTTCTTTTTCAAAAATTTTTTATAGTATTTCACTAATTTAAATTAAAAAAAATTTATGTTAAAACTTGTTTGAAGTTGTATTTGGAACATGGTTTTTAAGCCAAAGAACACACAACCTGTGAGATTTTGAGCTTATTTACATGGTTACATTATTTAACCATAAATTTTTATTCTTGTGTGTTTTCTTCTCTATAATTGTAATCTTTGCTTTGTTCCATTCTATATGTCCATTATTTAGTATATTTACATGCTTGCATATGATTGAGGCCATTACTTGTTATTAGCTCACTTATCCCAAATAAGCCAACCTTTTACATCACCCTTGTTAGCCACCTTGAGTCTTTTTATTCCCATTTATTCTGTTCTATAACCACATCACTAGCCTTAAGCAGAAAAACAATTAAATATCCCAATTGAATCTTTGGTTAGTTTAAGATAGAGATTGTGTATCAATTAAGTGTGGGAAAATTATGGGAACATGGGTTCATAAGGGAATGTGTTAAGTTTTTACTTTAATAAAATATTGGAAATTTGGGTACCTACTCATGTGAGACCAGAAAAATTAAAAATCCATGTGCATTGATAAGTTATGTTTATTTTTCAGCTTTAAAAAAAAAGGAGAAAAAAAAGAGAAAAAGAAAAAAATATATATAATATAAGTAAATAAATAAGGGGACAAAATTACCCCAATATTAAGTTTAATAAAAGATCAATTCACATGTGATAAAAATTAAAGAAAATTTGGTACATGAGTATGGGAATTATACAAAAGTGGGAATTATGGGTAGCTAGGCATGAATTTAAAAGTATATAGAGTATATGTATATTAGGTGAGAGCTTAGGTTAATTAAAGATTCATATTATAGCTCACTTGGCATACATATATCCTTACCTTTACCTCAGCCCCATTACAACCTTGAAAAGACCTCATGAAGTTTGCATTGGTACATTAAATATTTGTTGATTGGTTAGATGAAGAACAAGGTTTAAAAAGCATGACTAGAGAAGAGTAGAGTGAATAACCCTATACACTTGAGAGATTAGAGTGATATACACTACCAGTGAGGGTTCAATGCTTGATTCTTTGTTCCCTGCTTTCATAAGCTGTCTTCTTACAAGTTTACTTGCTCTTTATTGTATAATTTGAATTAGTGAAATCTGATTTATGTTTGTCTTGGGGAAATTATTTATTTTTAACCAAGTAGGTAGAAATATTTTTGCATATAGTTGCATTCATATAGATAGGTTGCATTTCATACATCCTACCATTCCTCTTCATCTTTATAGCTTCTCTTGAACTTAGCATGAGGACATGCTAGTGTTTAAGTGTGGGAAGGTTGATAAACCACTATTTTATGATTTATCTTGTGCTCAATTGAGTGGATTTTATCAACTCTTTACCCACTTATTCATAATATTTGCATGGTTTTATATTTCCTTCCTGATTTTGTGCTATGATTGAAAACATGCTTCTTTGATCTTATAATTGCTTATTATTAATCCTCTCTTATTACCATTAGATGCTTTGATATGTGTGTTAAGTGCTTTCAGAGATTATAGGGCAGGAATGGCTTGGAGGATGGAAAAGTAGCATGTAAAAGTGGAAGGAATACAAGAAGTTGGAGAAATTGCTAAGCTGTCCAGCCTGACCTCTTTGCACTCAAACGGCTATAACTTTAGCTACAGAGGTCTAAACGACACGGTTCTAGTTGCGTTGGAAAGCTAACGTCAGGGGCTTCGATTTGATATATAATATGCCATAGTTTCCCTGACGCTAGGTGATGCGACCGCGTGCTCGATGCGGCCACGTCGCAGTGACGGAAATCAGCGTGTTTGAATTCTTCTCCAGCGATTTCTGGGCTGTTTTCGACCCAATTCGCAGCTCAGAAAACACAAATTAGAGGCTATAAAGTGGGGGATTGCATCCATTTATATACAGGCTTTCACATTCACAATTTTAGGAGTAGATGTAGTTTTTAGAGAGAGAGGTTCTCTCCTCTCTCTTAGGATTAGGATTTAGGAATTCTCTTAGTTTTAGGAGTGACTCTAAATCCCAGGTTCAATGTTCTTTTATTTATTTTTCCAATTTAATTTATGAATTTCTATGTCAGATTTAAGTTCTTTTGTTAATGCAATTTGAGGTATTTCAGTTTAATATTGCTTTCTTTTATTTACATGATTATTGCTTCCCATCTGAGGGCATTCTTATTCCAGTAGATTTACTTTTCCCTTTTTGGTTTTGGTTAAGAAATCAGTAACTCAGGAGTTATCCAATTCAACAGCATAATTGATAATTATTATCTTGCCAATTGAGTTGAATTTCAATAATCCCAATCTTTTCTTAGGAAATAAATAGGATTCGAAGATCAAACCAATTTATCCCTTGACTTTTCTTTGCTTTAGTAAAGGTCAACTAAGTGGAATTAAGATCCAACTTTCATTATTATTGATAAGGATAACTAAGTCTGGACTTCTAACTTCTCATACCTTGCCAAGAGTTTATTTTACAGTTATTTATTTATTTTTATTGCTTTGAAAATATACCTGTGCCCATTCCCCAAACTCAACATTCCCCAGAAAACTCATAACCAATAATAAATACACATCCCTGCAATTCCTTGAGAAGACGACCCGAGATTTAAATACTCGGTTATCAATTTAAAAGGGGTTTGTTACTCGTGACAACCAAAACGTTTGTAAGAAAGGTTGATTGCTTGGTTTAGTAACTATACTTGCAACGAGTATTTACCATAACTTCTAAACCATCAATCTTCCGCTCTTTCAGAGGCCCATGGTGGCGGCCTCTGTTGGTAGGCTTTGTATGTCTAGGCATATTTTGTTGAATCTTTCCATGTAGTTGCGAAGACTTTCCCGATCTCCTTGCTTGATTTCTAATAGACTGGGGGCGTGCCTAGCCTTATCTTTTTGGATGGAGAATTTGGCCAGGAATTTTTTGGCTAAGTTGTCAAAGTCTGAGATGGACCTAGGAGGTAGATTGTCAAACCATCTAATTGCTATCTTTGTGAGAGTTGTTGGAAAGGCTTTGCAGCGAACTGCATCTGAGGCGTCGGTGAGGTACATTCTACTTCTGATATTGCTGAGGTGATGGTTGGGGTCTGTAGTGCTATCGTACAAAGTCATATCCGGAAGTTTGAAGTCCTTTGGGATTTTGGTCTTCATGATCTCCCTAGTGAATGGATCTTGATCTTTGCGAGAGTTGTCCTCAGGGGTGGACCGAGTAGCTTTGGCTTTGAGATCGGCTTCGAGTTTTAAAAGTTTATCTTCTAATTCTTGGCGTCGCCTTACCTCTCTTTGGAGATCTTTCCCAACTTCTCGTTGATGCTGGGTTTCTTTTTCAAGTTGCTTTAAACGATCTTGAAGTGCTTCTATCACTCCCGGATTTGATGAGTTTTTGTCCCCGTTAGATTCCGGGGTATCCTTCAGTGTAGTGTCCGCATTTTTGTGCGGTGTTCTATCCTCTAAATCTGAATCGTGGTCGTTGTCATGGTCGTCCGCCATGGTGATGGGATGACTTCCAGGTCTCCGGCAACGGCGCCAATGTTCTGAGGGTTACTTGAAACTGTAGGTCGATCTCGGATGAGATCTTCTGTGCTGGTCGGAGCTAACATGTCCGGCTGGTGAGTGGCGGCCGGAGCGGCTGCGTCCGACTTGTTGGATTTGATGGTGATGCTGATCCTCGTCACCGGAGGGTGGTGGTACCTGCAAGGGACTCCGATGCTTAAGTTAGCAAGGGTATTAAGCAGGTTTTTAGTAGAATCAGAGTATGAGTTATACCTGGGTGCTCCAGTGTATTTATAATGGTGTGGAGTGACCTTTTTAGATAAGATAAGTTAGTTATCTTATCTTATCTTATCTTATCTTTGGGTGAGGTCAGCTTATCTTCAAGGGAACCGCCTTTATCTCTATAGGCTTGGACTGCCTTTGGATATGGGTCGTGTTCCTCTATTTGGGCCCTTTATTGGGCTTTCCTGGCAATTTGGCCGATCTCTTTGAAAAGAGGTCGGATAGTCAGATCTGAAGAGGTCGGTCGTCTTGTCGCTAATCATCCCGGGTCGGACAGCTCGACCCAGGATATGAACAATTATCATCATCACTTGGCCGAAGCCTGTAAGGGGCAAAAGAAAGAAAATTTGAGATGTGGCCTAATACATATGTATACATATAAAATCATGACACCTAATGAGCTTTAATATCACAAATTTTCACTCATTTCCATTAGCCATAATCAGTTTAATTCCTTTCAACCACCACCAAACATAAACCTAAAGGAAGGAAAAGAAAGAAGGCCGTGAGGGAGAGAGAATGAGAAACCATAGAATCTTAATATTTCCGAGTTCGATTTCTTGCGATCCATAACTCCAATAAAAAATCTAATCCAATAAAAGTGTTCGTATCCTCCTCTTTTACACGTTGGTGTTACCCTTGTCCGATAGAAGTTGACAGTGACGTAGCTCCTCTTCCTTTTGAGTTCGGCCAATTGGAGTTCTAGGAGGCACAGACGATTCCTGACATTTTCTTCTTCAACAGCTCGGTCAAAAAACTTCTCCAGAACTTCCGTTGTTTTGATTTCGTACGGAGGTAGGGGATTTTATTTTAAAATTAATTGTTTTAATTTATGAATGCCATTAAAAGTTTAGTGAATAAGTACAAATAGTTTATAAATGTCTCGTGACTAGTTTTGTTGTTGTGAGTGGTTAGTTGATGAAATTGAATTGTGACTGATTGGATTGAGACTGTGACTGATGTTGTTTTTCTGATTTTGATGGAATTGTTTAAAATTTTGATTTATGAGATTATGCTGAATTGGTTGGTTGTGGCTGAAAATTTTGATTATTGAGTTGGAAAGTCGGTTTGATTGAATATTATGTAAAATGATTTTCTTCTCTTGATTTGGGATTAATTTGATATTGAAAATAAATCCGCATTTGAAATTATTTGAGATAGTGGGAATGAGTTTTATTGATTTATCAAAGATGATTCTTTTAGTCTTTTGAAAGAGGTTAAATCTAAAATGGTTTTGAAGTTGGTTTGGGAAAATCATGGTTAAGTAAGAACTGGTTTTTATATGAAAGAAGAACTTCTTGTAAATAAAATAGTTTCAGAGGTTTGGAAAAGGTTATAAAGAGTGATGTTGGTTTTAAATAAAAAATAATTTGAGTTCGGTTTATTAAGAAAAGGAATCTCTGCCACAGGAGAGCAGAGAACAAAGATCAAAAGAATGTATTAATTAAAGAAATTGTCTACCACAGGAGAGCAGATGTGACATTGTTTGATCCTTAGTGCCAAATGTAAAGTGGGGACGTCCACACACTGAGAACTATTTTCTAGATGTACGCTTATTGGTTTGGAAAGTCACACTGTATGCGGCCTAGCCGTACAACTTAAAGTCACACTGTATGCGGCCTAGTCGTACGACTTATAAGCACACTGTATGCATCTGAAAAGCCATACCTAGGACTTGTGTCTGGGTAATGTCAGGAGCGGGTAGGCAACCGACACATGAGCTCATGGCCTGCACTAAGGATAGACATGCATTATGTTGTTTGCACATTTGTATTTGGTTGTGTTTGCTTATATTATTACTTCTCTGTGATTGTGCTGTTTGACTTGTTTGTATGTTGGTTTGGACCTCTTACTTGTGCTATTAGTTTACGAATGTATTGAGGTGTTAAGAATTGATGTTGTGTTTGTTGAGGATTAATTATGTGACTGAGAGATGGGTAATGTGACTAGTTTTATATTTAAAATTTGATTTGAGTTTAGAGATTTCAAAAGAGGTAATTAGTTAGCTAAAGTAAAACCAAAAGTATTTTCAAAAAGGTTTGATAGAGATATAGTTTTTTTTAGTAAAGTTAATTATTTGTATTTTATTTCACTACTTTTACGGTATTTCCATTCCCTACTGAGAACGTGTGGTTTGTTCTCACCCCAAAGTCTCCTCCCTTTCAGTGACACGGGTTCGAAGACTCAGTTTAAAGCTGCGGGCGGTTATTAGTCTTATTTGATTTAAGTTTATGCGTTGAGTTGCTTTCATAGAATTCCCTCGCTTTTGTTATTAAGCTTTTATTTTATACAGAGGGATAGAAATTGTATCTGAGTTTCATTTGAATCCTTTTGTATAATATTTATTATTATTAATAATTATGTAATTATTATTATTTGAAGATCTTTGAAATGTGGTTTTAATTAATAGAAGCAAAATTTTCCGACTCATCCGATAAAATTGAAACGCAAAATTGAACTAAAGGCTCAATATTAAATAATAAATAAGGAAAACATGTTAGTAACGCCTCACTTTTGGTACGATCATGACGTGCTAAAAGTTAGGATGTTACACTTAACGTATCGTGTAACTGGTTCACTAGATCCAACTTCCAATGGAATAGTTCTCGCTTCCATTGAAAGTTCTATATCCACTCTAACTCATCCAAAAACCCACAATCACATATCATTGATCCTTTTTGGTTTGAAATTGAGAAGAGTCTTGGAAAATAATCTTTCAATGAACCTCCAAGAAGCCAGACATCCTCCCAGAAACGAGTTCCTCTCCCATTACCGACCTCCATAGAAAACCCAATAATCATCTTCTGTCTAACTTCTTGATTCGTGAACTGTAACTAACAGATATCCCTCCACGCCCCTCCCCTGAACAGGTAATTCCTAGGTGGACAGAGGCACTTTTGGATTCAGGTTATTATAGGAGCACACCACCTTCTTTCACAATGGACACTCCTCTTTTGAAAAGCGCAACCACCACTTAAATAGGAGAGTTGTGTTGCGAATTAAAGCATCCCCAACTCCTAGCCCACCTAACTTTCTAGAAGCCTGCACCACTTCCCACTTAATCAAAACCATACAATTTCTCCCATCATCCTTACTCCATAGAGATCTTCTCTGCAGAGAAATCAGCTTCTCTACAACAACCTTAGGCATTTATATAAGTTCAAATAATAAACCGGAAGGCTATTCAACACAGATTTGATAAGCTCCAACTTATTGGCTTTATTGAGAACCTTGCCTTTCCGGAGGCTAAACTTTTCCTCCAATTTATCTATTATTGGCTTCCAAGTCTTAACCAACCTCGGATTTGCTTCTAACGAGATACCCAGATATTTAACTGGAAGGGTGGCTTCCTTACAACCCAACACACTACACATACGTTGTATCCGCTGCTCGTCACAATTAATAGGAATCAAGCAAGATTTATCAAAATTAATACTTAAATCTGATATCAACTCAAAGCAACAAAGCAGCCTCCTGTAATTCTTGATGGTCTCTTTCTCGGGAGGACAGAACAAAATAGTATCATCTGCAAACTGAAGATGCGGCAACTCAATATGATCTATCCCAACCAACAATGGAGATATGCGACCATTTCTAACAGCCTCTCCAATCATCCTATGTAGGATACCAACAACAAGTACGAACAAAAATGGAAACAGAAGATCACCTTTTCGCATGCCCTTTCCATTTTAAATGGCTTAGAAGGCGAGCCGTTTATCAACATTGACACAAAACACGTACTGACACACTCCATAACACAACTCCTCCATCTTCTTCCAAATCTCATATTTTGCAACACAAAGTCCATAAAATTCCACTTGACTCTATCATATACTTTTTGGAAATCTAACTTTATTATTGCCGCTTCCTTCTTCCTTAGTTTGATCCACTGAACAGTTTTGCACGCAATAAAGGCTTCGTCATGAATCTTTCAATCCTTGACAAAAGTACTCCGTGTCTCGCTCACTAGCCTTAGTAAAAATTATGGTTACAATTTAAATCATTAAATTCATAAAATCTAATTATAGGTGTTAAGTAAGTTGATGAGGACCGAATTATTATTATTTTCTCTTTAAAATTTTCAAGATGTAATGTCTTTTTTAAAATTTGAGATATCTTTTAATTATCAAATTGAATTCTTTGGATTTTCTGTACTCTTGAATGCGATTTTTGATAGTGAGTCCAGAAAAATAATTCAAAACAACATTATTAGTAAAAAACGGAATTAGATTTTAACAGTAATAGTATGTCAACATTATTGAGTTTTTAAATTAAAAATTAATATTTTATTTACAATAAAAATAAAAGTTAAAAAAGTCAAATTCTTCATTATATTATTATTGCCAATGACTCCGTGAAGAGAATTAAGAGAAAAGATATTTGATGATTATCGAAATTGATTTAGAAAAGATTTTACGGTAAACTTTTTTGGGAATATATACGTAAATGTCTTAAATGAATTAATTTTTTTTCTCTAAAATTACATTTATTCTTATTATAGAAATGCATTATTTTCTCATCCTTTCAAGTTTTTTTTTTTTTTTGTTTGGCATGGTTAAAAACAAGAATTTTAAAATTGAGATGTTATGGTTAGATATCAGAATTGGTCAGAATAAAAATAACATAAATTAAATTTATTGATGAAAAATAGATGGAACTAAATTAGATAATTTAGACAATAAAAATAGTATGATCAAATAAAAACTTGTAATTTTTTAAAATAATGAATTTATAATATTCACCTGTATATTATGAAAATTACATTTAAAAGATTACATACATAAGAAATTTTATTATTATTTTTTTAGTTTTCAATCACTAATTTTTATGCAAAAATCTACCATACAATATCGAATGCGTTAACCACTTATATATAGTTTGTTAGTTGTAGTAATAAGAGAAAATCTCAAGTAATTTAATTTTATTAAATTAAATGACATATTGATAATGGAAAAGTATAGATTGCTAAGATATCAATCTACCAATTGTTACCAACAATAATTAAAATTAATTAAATATAATTTTTTTATATCAATTAGAAATTTAGTGGGGTCCATTATATAGCATTTTGAAAGAATAAGGAGTGGTAATGTAGCATGAGCCATCTCCCATCAATTACGAAGACTACGGTGCAACCCATCATGCAACCCTAATCCTCTTTCTCCTCGCTGGCCGTGTCTCATTCATGGAAATTTTTCAGTCACTAGGACGCCGCTATTATCGTTTGATGGTGACTGCGCTTTTTCCCGGATCCCACTGTGTGGGACCACCAGTCCCGTAGAAGAGAACTACGACATGAGTGTATGAAGGTGTCACGCAACCCTCTTCTCCTCAACTATTTCCGGTAATCTCTCCGTCCTGAAATTTTTCACGTCACCAGGAGTCTGCAATCACCGTTCGATTTGTGACATAGCCTCTTCCACGCGAACCGATTTTGTGACACCGCGATTTCCGTGAGAGATAAAGTCATCATACACACTGTTATCGCACCCTACCATAGGTGTTGTCGTTGTCATAGATGCACATTGAGCCATAGCGTTCCACCTATATTGAGCCATAGCCTTCCACCACCATAGGATCAAGGTGAACAGCCCTCACAGATCATCGTCAACATGAACATCCACTCTTATTGACAAATAATTTTTAAAATCCATATGAGTAAGGTGTATGTGCTTCCGTTGAAGGCGAGTGGACCACATTACATCGATGGATCAATCAATTTATGAAGAAGCATCGTACGACACTGCATATGATGTGAGTGATCATTCTAATTTCATTGATGTTAATGTCCCGTCTCTGAGTGTAGAAGACATACAACGTGTGGACAAGGTAATTTGTGTGTTAGTAGTATATTTGGTTATGTTTATTTGCAATCTATTTTTTATTTTATTGTTTAGTTATTAACAGTGATAAACTTTGTTGGAAGGATTGTGATTTTATTTGTTTAATTAGAATTGGTGTGGATATTCTTTCTTTCAATTATGCTAGAATGATGCTACATTTTCTACTTTTGATGTAGTTTATTATTCTTTTTGTTCACCATGTTGAATTGATGTTTGCAACTTTGATTAATTTTTGTTTTATAGATATGAAAATGGATAGTGTTGTTTTATATTAGTTTAGTTTTGGTTGTTTATTAGTTGGTGTTATCAATGGATAAGTGGTTGTTGGAAGAGTTTTTATGAGTGTCGAACGGTGGATGGTTATCTTTTTTGGTGTATGTCCTCGGTTATCGATTTCAGGAAAAAGAATCTGTAGACGTTATTCAATTAGAGGATGATGCTACGGTAGTAATCATGAGGTGTGAAATATGTTTTATTCTGGTCACAAAATTAGTGAGATATTGGAAATTAATTAGTTGAGTATTTTTTTGTGTTGAATGATATTTTTTCTAAATAGATTTGCAGTTGTCCGATCACACTGGAATTCCAATAGAGAAAATTCCGTACGTAGGATTGAGATTTGTTTTGTTGCAGCAGACACAAGAGTTCTATTCTAATTATACAAAGAAAGTTTGGTTCGTGACTAGGATTAGAAATACCAACTTTGACAAGAACAAGAAGGAATCAAGGATACCCATCAACCAATTGATACACTACAGTCGTGAAGGTTATCAGGAGTCTCGAGTGAAGGCAGCAACTCGGGTAAAGAGAATAACAATAGCCAGATGCAAAGCAAGGATGTATGTGATGCTTGATAGGAAGAAGGATAATTGGATGGTGTCAAAATTAGAATTGAAGCATACCCACTGCCAAGCAAGCTATGCATGACACTGAGTACAGGGAACTGACCATGCATTCAAAGTATGTGATTCAGGACAACGATGAGGCTAGCATACAGCCCAACAAGACTTATCTCGCACTGGCGAACGAGATTGGTGACTCGTCGAAGTTGGGTTACTCAGAAAAGGATGTGACAAACTACATTACGAGCAATCTGCGTTGTGCTGACGAAAACGCAGATGTGAATGAAATGATTAGCTATTCCATGCAAATGAAAGATATCAATCCGAATTTCTTTTATGCAGTTGATGTGGACAAAGCTAACAAGTTTAAGAGTGCGCTCTGGATAGATGCAAGATGCAAGGCGTTCTATGAATATTATGGAGATGTGGTATCGTTTGATACAACATACAGAAGAAACAAGTATATTTGTGTTTCTGTCTCTATTGAAAGGGTTAATGTTTTCGTACTATCGTGATTTATTAATTTTGGCTGAATTTATTATAGGCACGGACTTCTGTTTTCATCTTTTGTTGGTGTCAACCATCATGGCAAGTCCACTCTGCTCGGATGTGCTTTGCTGGAAAACGAGGAAATTCATAGCTTTGAGTGGATTTTTAAGCAATGGTTGAAGTGCATGGGAACTCCCCCAAAGGCCATCATCATGGACCAGTGCAAATCCATGTTTGGTGCTATTAGAAATGTCCTTCTAGATACTTGCCACCGATGGTGCATATGGCTCATAATGAAGAAGATACTGCATAAGCTTGGAGGATATGCTCGATACAGAGAAATAGATATTAGAATGCATGGCACAGTTTGGAATGCCCGGTCTGTGAAATCTTTCGAGAAGGATTGGTGTGCATTCATTGTTGAGTTTAACTTAGAGCAAAATAGATGGCTATCAGGTTTGTTCTGTATTATTCTCCTTTGTTCTTTTTGGATAGTAGGTTTATTATGCAGGTTCTGTTTTAATTATACTCGAATTTAGGTCTTGTTGTCATAAGATGATTTATAACCTATTTTGATACTTTTATGGGATATCTCTGTTTGAAAGGTCGATGTCTACTTGGTTCACTAAGTCTGTAGTTGTGTGTTGTGATATAGCTAATTGTTCATGATGGTGATTATTGCTTTGTTTTCATTTGGTTTTGTAGACCTTTATAATGATCGTTGAATATGGGTTCCAATCTATTTTCAAGGTGAATTTTGGGCTGGTAATAGAAGTACCCAACGGAGTGAAAGTATGCACGCCTTTTTCGGTGGTTACTTGCATTACAAGAGTGGACTGGTTCAGTTCATGCATGAGTATGACAACATGCTTGGGAACAAGGAGCCGAAGGAGTCGAAGGATGATGCTGTAGACTCTAAAGGAGTTGTCCCCTGTTCATCGAGCTCTACAATTGAAAGACAATTTCAGCGTGAGTACACAACCTTTAAGTTTAGGGAAGTACAACAGGAATTCAAGAAAAAAGGAGATTGTTTAGTCTGTGGTGTGACTCAAGATGGCGATTTATTTTGTGTGACCGTGAATGAGAAATACCTACTATATGGGGAGCCTAGGTCCTGGACGAACAGTGTCAAGTTTGACCCAGCGACACACAAGATTCGGTGCGAGTACAACATGTTTGAATCAAGATGTATTCTTTTTTGTGATTGTCTTGCTGTGTTCTTTTATTACGGAGTAGACAGAGTACCATCTTGCTATGTGCTCCTTCGATGGAGCAAGAATGTACAACACAAACACACTTTCATCAAGAGCAGCCATGACGAAAAGCAATCCGATGAAAGCCACAACTTATTTAGAGGACTGTGTTCACACTTCTTTAATGTTGCCCAGGATTTCGTGACATGTGAAAAAGAAGCGGTCATGTTATATTCGAGTCTTGATGAGTTAAGGGCCAAGCTGTTTGATTATCGCTCGAACTTAGGACCTAGAAGTGTTCCAACTACACAGAACAGCATGGTGATACAGTGTGACCCCGCTCTTGGTTCATCTGACATTTGAGGTCCTTCAAAGGTCGCAACGAAGGGTCGGCCAAGATTGAAGAGGCTTTTATCTGAACTGGACACCTGCATCAAGAAATCTATGCAAAGAAAGAAGAAGAATCCACCTCCGGTATGTGTTTACCATTTCATTAGTTTCGAACCACTTGTTAACATAACTTGATGGATAAAGTTGAAACTGTTATTCACTTTTTTTTGTGCATTTTTTATTTTGTTTTTTTTTTAGAAAAATGAAGAAGCAATCAATCCAACTACAATGATGGTTTCTGCTATGAGAGCGAATGAATCACAGGAACATGGCGGGTTCTTGTCTTTGTTAAACTCATTTTGACACAATTAGAAGACTTTGGATTATAGATTTGAATGGACATTTCCCTTTCTTTATTAGTAACATTTTTTTCACTTATCTTTGACAAAGGATTTAGGTTTTTAATTTAATAAATATTGTTAAGCTAAGGATATATCATTACTTATTGAGTTTTTTGATCCACCAATAGGATCATACTGTTACAAGTTTGTTAAGTTTGAATTAGCTTCACAAAATAATCATGAATGTTATGTGCTATTAACGTGGAGGACAAAGGCGAGTAAATTTATTTAATTTAGGTTGCGTTTCATTTTGTTACGGTTACTAACCCAAAAAGGTGCGAGTTAGGCCTCATAATGAATCAATCAAGTCTTAATTGAAACCTTCCTTCTATGATAGCATAAAACACTACCAAAAAGCATAAGACACATCCATAATTATACACCTTTGAAGAAGACACGACAAAATTAGACACGACCCTCGAAAGACACATCCGCGATTATATGAAAACACGAAAGACACAGTCGCATAAGACACCTCCAGCAAAAGACACATCCAACCAAGGATACCTCCAAAGAAGTCACGGGAAGACACTAAACTTCCCTCGGAAGACACATCCATAGTTAAAAAAACTTGAAAGACACATTGGCAAAAGGCATTTCCATCATAAGACACATCTGCCAACATTACACGACAAACATAGACACATAATGCAGAAGACACATCCATATGAACACACTTCCATCAGAAAGTAGTTCCGTTTTCAGTCACCTGCGAACAACACATGACTAATAATACATGAATAACATAAGTAGAGACATCCAGAGTTAACATATTGAAACATCAACATGATTAGTCACTAGTAATAAAAATACTTCAAAACACATAAGGTGTTGATCCTGTGCACAAAATTATCACAAATCAAGGTGCAAAAGACAAGATTCACCTCCACATTACATGCATTATCATTGAATTAACCAACAACGTTCGTCAAGGTTCAAAGTACAAATACCTGTTAACAGCGTAAGAATCCAAAAGAAACAATCACTTTGTGTACGAAAGGAAAATAAATAGTCCCAACAAAATATAGCACATAATGTGAGAATATCCCCACCCTAGGTAAACAAGGAAGTAATATGCAGCCTTTTTTCCCCATGTTTAGCTCCTTTTTTGATGGTCTTTTTCTTCGGCTTTCCTGCAGCTCGCCAAAACATGCTCTTTGTGTTAGGTGCTGTAAATGGTGTCCTAACCTCCTTACGTTTATTCTTAGGTTGGTTGCAGCGCATAAGAGATCGAGCACAGTTGTCAAGGGCATTCAAAGCATCTCCAATGGCTGAATTTTTGTGACATAGGATGATGTAAAGCATTATTTCCAACCTATATAACTTGATGGTGTTCTACATGTGAAAATCAATGATAAATAACTGCATCTAGGTACAGATAGTGACGTGTGTTTAAAAACTCATTTAATAAGATATAGAATTTCGGAAGCTCACATAATTCCAGTCATTTAGTCTCCCGTCTTCAGTCCAGTACTCTATGAATTTTATTGCATATACACCACAATCAAAACTAGGTGAATGGAAACAACAGGCTGTATTAGGAGAACCAGTATGCATCTCAATGTAACTCAACAATTAATACATTGCAAGAATTTTAATGGGAGACTCACCCATTTGGTTGTATTGGAACAAAAGCGTATGTGCAATGTAGCCATTATTGAGTGGGTTTATAAGTCGGAATAGCCACCTGGTGCACGAAATTATGATCACACTTTTCACAACTCTGCACAACTAACCAACAAGTGCACTGGGTCGTTCAAGTAATACCTTACGTGAGTAAGGGTAGATCCCACGGAGATTGTCGGCTTGAAGCAAGCTATGGTCATCTTGTAAATCTTAGTCAGGTGGATTCAAATGGTTATGAGATTTTGATAATTAAAAGATAAATAAAACATAAAATAAAATAAAGATACTTATGTAATTTATTGGTGAAAATTTCAGATAAGCGTTTGGAGATGCTTTGTTGCTTCTGAACCTCTGCTTTCCTATTGCCTTCTTCCAATCATGCGTGCTCCCTTCCATGGCAAGCTGTATGATTCTCTCGGATGAAAAATACCAGGTACGGTTTCTGCACGGCTAACAAATGTCAGATTTCTCGTCTCGGATGAAAAATACCAGGTACAGCTACCGAAAGGCTAATCATCTGTCGGTTCTCACTAGTGTCGGAATAGGATCTCTGACGTGGTGGAAATTGGCAGATTAAGAATTATTAAGAAAAATGGCATTTCAAGTACAGCTCTTAACCAGCAAAAATTCACTTGTCAATTTAGAAAAGAGTTGTCACAAAATTAGAATTAGAATACTGGGAGTATGAGTCCCAGGTCGTCTCCCAACGAGTTGCAGAAAGACGTGCTATTTTATTAATCAGAGGTTTTTGCAAAATGGTTTTGAGTTTGATAAACAGGAAGTTAATTCAGAGAATTTATGTAATTTAAATAAAAATATTGACCGGGAGAAGATTAATCGGAAGTTCTATCCTTGTTGGAATTTTCTCAAGATTAATTAATAATTAGTAGTTGTTCCACTTAGTTAACCCTCAACGAATGAAGGAAAGTCAAGTTAAAAGCCAACTTCTATTCACAAGTCCTAATCCTCTCCCTTGGGAAGGATTAGAGTTAGTGACTAACAAGCCACCAACAACGAACCAATTACAATTGAACTCTTGAGTATTCCAACTCAAGGTTCTCCTTTTAATCAACTCCCAATCAAGTTGGGGGACTACTCCATTATCATAAATATAGACTTCACAAAATAAAGAGGGAAAATAAAAAGAGACATGATAAACAATAATCAAAGAGATTAATTAAAAAAAATAAAAATAGTCTTTGTATTAAATAATTCTAAAAATAATCCAATTTTACTCTGGACAAATTAAGGATATGGAAGAGTAAGTAAAAAGTAGAGAAAACAAACTAGAGAGATGAAGTCTTGCGGAGGTAACAACTCTTCTCGATATCCCAATCCAAAAAGCAATAAAAACAAAATCCTAAGAACTATGAATGTGTAGAGAGAAAACCTATAGGATGAGTAAAATCAGATCAAAAACTCCCAATTATGCGGAATGAATGTCGTCCTTTGTCTCTGCATGTTCCCTGGCTCTAATATGCGTTTCTGGGCCGAAAACTGGGTTAGAATGCGGCCTAGAATTCACGCCAGCGACTTCTGTAAATTCTACAGATCGCGTACGCCACGCGACCGCGTCGTCCACGCGTTTGCGTCACTCAGCGTTTTCCGTGCCACGCGTGCGCGTCGTCCACGCATTCGCGTCACTCGTGCAGCTTCCAATCCACGCGTTCGCGTCATGCACGCGAGCGCGTCACTGCAATTTCCTATATTCCGCGCGGTCGCGGGAGCCATGCGCCCACGTCACTTCTCGCTGGTCATCTCCTCAATTTCTTGTGTTCCTTCCATCTTTGCAAGCTTTCTCTCCATTCTCTAAGCCATTCCTGCCCTATGAAGCTTGAAACACTTAACACACAGATCACGGCATCGAATAGTATGAAGGAGAATAAAAAAATATTCAATTAAAAGATCTTTAGGAAGCAAGTTTTCAATCATAGAACAATTTTAGGAAGGAATTGTGAATACATGCAAATCATATGAATAAGTGGGTGAAAGAATTGATAAAACCACTCAATTAAACACAATATAAATCATAAAATAATGGTTTATCAACCTCCCCACACTTAAATATTGGCATGTCCTCATGCTTAGTTGGAGGAGGTAAAAATGAATGAATATGCGTTTGTAAGACTCATGCAATGCAATGCAACCTATATACATGAATGCAACTATATGATTTTGTCTATCTGATTAAAATAAATAAGTTCTCTAAGACAGAACATAGAGCAGATTCCACCAGTTTAAATCATACAGTAAAAGCAAGTAAATTTGTAAGAAGACAGCTTGTGAAAGTAGGGGACATGAGGTTGAGCATTGAACCCTCACTGATGGCGTGTGTGCACTCTAATATCCTAGTGTATAGGGTAATTGATAAACCACTATTTTATGGTTTATCTTGTGCTCAATTGAGTGGATTTTATTAACTCTTTACCCACTTATTCATATTATTTGCATGGTTTTACATTTGCCTTCCTAATTATGTGCTTTAATTGAAAACATGCTTCTTTGGCCTTAAGTTCCCTATGTTTAATCCTCTCTTATTACCATTAGATGCCTTGATATATGTGTTAATTGATTTCAGAAATTACAGGGCAGGAATGGCTCAGAGGATGGAAAGGAAGCATGAAAAAGTGGAAGGAATACAAAAAGTTGGAGAAATTGCTAAGCTGTCCAGCCTGACCTCTATGCACTCAAACGACTATAACTTTAGCTACAGAGGTCCAAACGATGCGGTTTCAGTTGCGTTGGAAAGCTAACGTCCGGAGCTTTGATTTGATATATAATATGCCATAGCTTCCCTGACTCTAGGCGACGCGAACGCGTGCTCCACGCGGCCGCGTCGCAGTGACGAAAAATCAGCGTGTTTGAATTCGCAACCAGCGAATTCTGGGCTGTTTCTGACCCAGTTTGCGGCCCAGAAAACACAGATTAGAGGCTATAAAGTGGGAGAATGCATCTATTCATCAAAAAGCTTTCATAATTCACTTTTCATAGGATTTAGATGTAGTTTTTAGAGAGAGAGGTTCTCTCCTCTCTCTTAGGATTAGGATTTAGGATTTCTCTTAGTTTTAGGAGTGCTTCTCAATCCCAGGTTCAATGTTTTTTTACTTTATATTTATCTCTTACTTCCAGATACTTTAATGCTTATATTAGTTATGTTGCCTATTTGGCTTATACTACATTCATGTTATGATTTTCTTAATTAATATTATTTGAGGTATTTCAGATTTAAGATTGCTTTGCTTTATTTATATTGATGCTTTTAATTTAATTTAGAATTTTCCCTCTTGGCTTTGGTTGAGTCATTGGAGACACTTGAGTTATCAAACTCATTGTTGATTGAAAATTGGAATTCTTCAAGAATTAATTCGAGTTCCAATAACTCTAACTTTTCTCAAGGAAAGACTAAGATCTGAGGAATAAAAATTAATTCATCCACTTAACTTACCTTCATAGTTAGAGGTTAACAAAGTGGGAGAAAAATCCAATTCTCATCACAATTGATAAGGATAACCAGGATAGGACTTCCAGTTCTTATACCTTGCCAAGAGCTTTGTTATTTATTATTTTAACGACTTGTTATCTTACATTACTTGCTCCTTCTTTCCAAAACCCCCAATTTACAAGACTTATAACCAATAATAAGAACACCTCCCTACAATTCCTTGAGAAGACGACCCGAGGTTTGAATACTTCGGTTATCAATTTATTTAGGGGTTTGTTACTTGTGACAACCAAAATGTTTGTAAGAAAGGTTGATTGCTTGGTTTAGTAACTATACTTGCAACGAGAGTTTACTATAACTTCTAAACCATCAATCTTCAGTTTCTTCAAAATGGCACCGTTGCCGGGGAATTGCAAACGTGTGCCTTATTATTGGTTATTGTAAATATTTACTTTTTGCTTGTTTATTTGTTTTTATTTTTGTTTTTATTTTTTTTTCATAAATTAAGAGGTTATTGGTTTTTATTTAGTTATTAAAATTTTTTTTCAAAAATTTGTTCTTGGTGTTCATCTTGACCTTCAAGTTGTTCTTCGTGTTCATCTTGACCTTCAAGTTGTTCTTAGTTGTTTTCTTCGTTTTGATCTAAAAATTTTAAGTTTGGTGTCATTTTATTGTTTTTCTCTTTCCTCATTAAATTCAAAAAAATTTTTTCAAAATTTAAAACTCAAATTTCAAAATTTCAAATTTCAATTTTCAAAATACAAATTTAAAATTTCAAAATTTAAAATTTCAAAATTTAAATTTCGAAATTCAAACTGTTCAAAAATCATATCTTTTTCAAAATCTTATCTTATCTTATTTCAAAATTTAATTTTCAAATTCAAAATTTAAATAACCTTTTAATTTAAAATTGTTTTTATTTTCGTTTTTAATTTTTATTTGCTGCTATGAACTCTCACCCCTTTGGCTATGAGTCTGGTTACAATTATGTTGCAAGAAGAAGAAATTACAATGAGAACAGGCATCAAGGTTGGAACAATCAAAGATGGGAGGAGCCACAAGGATTTGATCAACCCTCTTAGCGACAACCACCTCCAATGGACTATCAACAACCACCATCATATGCCTATGAACCCTTTCCTCAACATGAATTTGGACCACCATACTCACAAGCCCCTTTCCGCCAATCACCTCCATATGACCCTAACTCGTATCCACCATACCAACCACCTTATGAGCCAAATGAACCATACACAGAACCACCACCTTTCCAACACAACTACTCTCATGAACCACCACCTCAATATTCACCATCTCCATATCATTATCAAGATGAACCACCTTCCTATTATGAACCCTCTCTCCCAACCAATGAATCCTCATATCCACCCCAACCTCCAATGGATGACAAACTTCATGTTATTCTTCAAAGGCAAGAAAGGATGAATAAGAGTGTGCTAAATTTCGCGGCCGCCTTAGGCGAGTTAGTAAATATAATAGCTTCCCAATATCTGAGCACTCAAAGAACTCCATGGCTACATGTGGAAAATAAAAAGAAGAGCAAAGCATGAAGGAGACACTAGAAACTTCGGTGGACAATGAGGAACATGGCTTTGTATTGGAACAAGTGGAGGAAGCCATAATAGTTGCAGAGAAAGAAGTGGTTAAAGACTTAGGAGATGCTGAACCTCCATGGGAAAGTCAGGTTATAAAACCTCCTTCCAAGGCGATTGAAATTGATGCTGAGGAGGGTGTACGACCTCCAATGCATATCATGACTAAGGACTTGGAAGAGGTCGATCAAGAGACGGAGATTAAAGAAGAAGAAGCACAGCCTCCCATGCCCTCGGTAAGCAATAAAGAAGAGATTGAATTGGAGAAAAGCTACCAAGAGGAAGAGGTTGAAATTGAAAAAGCTTGCAAAGAGGTGGAAGTTGTCAAAGAGCACAAGGGAGTGGAGCTTGGAATCACCTTGCCAAAGTTATTGGAGACCCCTCCCCCTAAGTTACCATCATCCTTCACAACATTCAAGTGGGTAAAATTCATATTCCTTAGCTTTCTAATCCCACTTGAATATGGGCTACTGGAGACGGATGGTCAACTTAGAGCTCTTTGTGGCATTAAGTGTAAGAGGAAGATGGCCAGTGGTAAGAATTATCCTGCAAGGTTCATTATGATTGGAAGCCTTAAGTTTAAATGCAAAGGTTGGTATAAAGCTCAACTGAATGGGTCTAGGAAGCTGTTTGGATGTCTCAGTGAGAATTCCGACTGTTCACCACCCAAGTGGAAAAATGATGATCAACAAGAAGATGGGTGCAAAGGTAAGGTCTGGGACCCCGAAATTCAATCTAGAAATCAGCACTCTTGGGGCCTTGTCACTTGCTTTAACTTACTTGAAGGCTTTCTGCGCCTAGTTTGGGATCCCGGAGGTTGTTGGCATTCCAAACATTGGTTGAGATTTCTGGATGAGTTCAAGCATAAGCCACCATAACAGGAAGCTCATCAAATTTCCAACTTAAGGACTTTAACTAAAAGTGCTAGGTGGGAGACAACCCACCATGGTATGATCATCCCTTTTTAAGTTTTAATTCTAGTCTGTTTTGTTTGTTTTCGAGTTTTATTTTATTTTATTGAACCTGGAGTTTTGCATAACATTCATATTAGCATTGCACTCTGCATACTGCATTATATATATAAAAAAAAAGCACGCACGCGACGCGGCAGCGTCGCCGACGCGTCCGCGTCGAGTGGGAATGCTGGCCTCCCACGCGACCGCGTCAATCACGCGGCCGCATGCCCTGGAATTCGACGTGAAAAGGGTGCACGACCGAAAGTTGTGCTAAAGTGGTGCTGGATTGGTGCTGAACGCACAATCCTTCCCACGCGGACGCATGACCGACGCGTCCGCGTCATATGCTTATACTGGCCACTCACGCGATCGCATGCCCCACGCGATCGCGTCGCCCAATATTTGGCATTCAATGATTTTGAACAGAGAGTTGTGCGAGCGCGAGGCTGCCCTCGCGCCAGCAGCATAAAACGGGTCACGCGACCACGTGACTGATGCCACCGCGTCAATCCGTATAAGTGCAAGTCATGCGGCCGCGTGCCCCACGCGTCCGCGTCGCTTGCGCCGCACAGCTTATCCTAATTTGCCCAAATATCTTATCTTTTTCTTCCCCAATCCTAATTTTTCCTCCCTCCTTTCTTACTTACTTCTTCTTCCGTTCTTTCCCTTCTCATTCTTCTTATCTTTCATTTTATTTTACTTAATTTATTTGCATATTTCATTTATTGCATTTTAATTTTGTGCATATTTTTATTTTTCTTTTCTAAATTTATTATTTTACCATTGGTGTTAAAAATTTTTCTTATTCAACTGTTGCATCTTTTCTTGAATTTACTTTGGTCCCTAGTAACTTGTTTTACACTGTGGGATGATATTAATTATCTGCCAATGCCAATCTTTTATGATACTTGCACTTCATTTGCATTGGCATGAACTTATATTGATATTTTCATTACCCACACTCCTCCCCTGTGTTGAAAATTCTGCACCACTAGTATGCCATGTGCTTCTATTGTCTTCTCACGTACATGTTGAAGCTTCCATGTAAATGAGACTCTTATCAATTGGCATTAACCCAACCATACTTCATTTATTTTCTTATCTTTATTATTGGGTTACCTTTCTTCCCTTTTTCTTTCAGGATGGCCACCAGGAAGAGAACCGAAAGACGTTTACATGGGGAGACAGACAAGTCCATCTGCAAAATCTTTTGAGAAAAGCGCCAGTTGGAATAGCCCGTCCACCTGCACATCTTAGCATGCACCGAGGACGGTGCAATCTTTAAGTGTGGGAAGGTCGATACCGATTTCCAGGGGTTAGTTACCTTCCTTTCAACACCAATACTCTTATTTTCTTTATTTGTTCATTGTTGCATCTACATATTTGATTGCATGTTTATTTGATTTTGTGCATTTAGTTACTACTTGGTTAAAATAATAAATTCCTTTTTAGGACTCTATTTTTGAAAAATTTCACTAATTTAAATTGAAAAATTTTTTATGTTAAAACTTGTTTCGAAGTTGTATTTGGAACATGAATTATAGCCAAAGAACACACAACCTGTGAGATTTGAGCTTATTTATATGGTTACATTATTTAACCATAAATATTTTATTCTTGTGTGTTTGCTTCTCTATAATTGTGATCTTTATTTTGTTCCAATCTATATGTCCATTATTTAGTGTATTTACATGCTTGCATATGATTGAGGCCATTGTCTGATTTTATCTCACTTATCCCAAATAAGCCTACCCTTTAAATTACCCTTGTCAGCCACTTTGAGCCTTTTAATCCCCATTTGTTCTGTATTTTACCACATCACTAGCCTTAAGTAGAAAAACAATTAAATATCCCAATTGAATCTTTGGTTAGCTTAAGATAGAGATTGTGCATCAACTAAGTGTGGAGAAACTGTGGGAACTTGGGTTAATAAGGGAAATCATCATGTTTCTAATTTTGAATATTGAAAAATTTGGGTACCTACTCATGTAAAACAGAAAATTAAAAATTCCATATGCATTGATATGTTATTCTAGTTTTTATGTCTCTCAAAAAAAAAAAGAGAAAAAAAAAAAGAAGAAAAAAAAAAAGAAAAAGAGAAAAAAATATATAATATAAATAAATAAATAAAGGGACAAAATTATCCCAATGTTAAGTTAATAAAAGATCAATGCATATGTGATAAAATTAAAGAAAAATTGATACATGAGTATGTAATGCAAAAGTGAAGACTATGGGTAGCTAGGCATGATTCTAGAGTTATATAGAGTATATGTATGTTAGGTGAAAGCTTAGGTTAATTAAAGATTCAATTTATAAAGCTTACTTAGCCATATACATATACCCTTACCCTTATCTTAGCCCCATTACAACCTTGAAAAGACCTCATGATGTTTGCATTGGTATATTAAATATTGTTGATTGGTTAGGTGAAGAACAAATTTTAGAAAGTATGACTAGAGAAGAGTAGAGTGATTGACCCTAGACACTTGAGAGTTAGAGTGATATACACTACCAGTAAGGGTTCAATGCTTGATTCTATGTTCCCTGCTTTCATGAGCTATCTTCTTACAAGTTTACTTGTCTTTTATCGTATAATTTGAATTAGTGAAATCTGATTCATGTTTGTCTTGAAGAGCTTATTTACTTTTAACCAAGTAGGTAGAAACATCTTAGCATATAGTTGCATTAGATAGGTTGCATTTCATACATTCTATCATTCCTCTTCATCTTTATAGCTTCTCTTGAGCTTAGCATGAGGACATGCTATTGTTTAAGTGTGGGGAGGTTGATAAACCACTATTTTATGGTTTATCTTGTGCTCAATTGAGTGGATTTTATTAACTCTTTACCCACTTATTCATACTATTTGCATGGTTTTACATTTGCCTTCCTAATTATGTGCTTTAATTGAAAACATGCTTCTTTGGCCTTAAGTTCCCTATGTTTAATCCTCTCTTATTACCATTAGATGCCTTGATATGTGTGTTAAGTGATTTCAGAAATTACAGGGCAGGAATGGCTCAGAGGATGGAAAGGAAGCATGCAAAAGTGGAAGGAATACAAGAAGTTGGAGAAATTGCTAAGCTGTCTAGCCTGACCTCTTCGCACTCAAACGGCTATAACTTTAGTTACAGAGGTCCAAACGACGCGGTTCCAGTTGTGTTGGAAAGCTAACGTTCGGGGCTTCGATTTGATATATAATATGCCATAGCTTCTCTGACTCTAGGTGACGCGAACGCGTGCTCCACGCGGCCGCGTCGCAGTGACGAAAAATCAGCGTGTTTGAATTCGCAACCAGCAAATTCTGGGCTGTTTCTGATCCAGTTTGCGGCCCAAAAAATACAGATTAGAGGCTATAAAGTGAGGGAATGCATCCATTCATCAACAAGCTTTCATAATTCACTTTTCATGGGATTTAGATGTAGTTTTTAGAGAGAGAGGTTCTCTCCTCTCTCTTAGGATTAGGATTTAGGATTTCTCTTAGTTTTAGGAGTGCCTCTCAATCCCAGGTTCAATGTTCTTTTACTTTATATTTATCTCTTACTTCCAGATACTTTAATGCTTATATTAGTTATGTTGCCTATTTGGCTTATGCTACATTCATGTTATGATTTTCTTAATTAATATTATTTGAGGTATTTCAGATTTAAGATTGCTTTGCTTTATTTATATTGATGCTTTTAATTTAATTTAGAATTTTCCCTCTTGGCTTTGGTTGAGTCATTGGAGACACTTGAGTTATCAAACTCATTGTTGATTGAAAATTGGAATTCTTCAAGAATTCATTTGAGTTCCAATAACTCTAACTTTTCTCAAGGAAAGACTAGGATCTGAGGAATAAAAATTAATTCATCCACTTAACTTACCTTCATAGTTAGAGGTTAACAAAGTGGGAGAAAAATCCAATTCTCATCACAATTGATAAGGATAACCAGGATAGGACTTCCAGTTCTTATAATTTGCCAAGAGCTTTGTTATTTATTATTTTAACGACTTGTTATCTTACATTACTTGCTCCTTTTTTCCAAAACCCCCAATTTACAAGACTTATAACCAATAATAAGAACACCTCCCTGCAATTCCTTGAGAAGACGACCCGAGGTTTGAATACTTCGGTTATCAATTTATTTAGGGGTTTGTTACTTGTGACAACCAAAACGTTTGTAAGAAAGGTTGATTGCTTGGTTTAGTAACTATACTTGCAATGAGAGTTTACTATAACTTCTAAACCATCAATCTTCAGTTTCTTCAGTAATCACTCTATCCTTCTCTAATCATGCTTTCTAATTTTTGTTCTTCACCTAACCAATCAACAACATTTAATGTACCAATGCAAACATCATGAGGTCTTTTCAAGGTTGTAATGGGGCTAAGGTAAAGGTAAGGGTATATATGGCTAAGTGAGCTTATAAATTGAATCTTTAATTAACCCAAGCTTTCACCTGATCATATATGTATATTCTATATAACTTTAAATTTCATACTTAGCTACCCAGAATTTCCTTTTCACATTCAATACTCATGCATCAACCTTTATTTTGATTTTATCACATGTGCATTGATTGTTGAACTTTAACTTATCATTGGAGTAATTTTGTCCCCTTATTTACTAAAATATTATAAATTTTTTTTTGAACATAAAAATAAACATAGCTTATCAATGCACATAGATTTTCAATTTTCTTTTATAGTTTCACATGAGTAGGTACCCAAATTCCCATTATCTTATCATGACACATTCCTTTATTAACCTTTGTTCCTGAAATCTTCCCAAACTCAATTAACACACAATTTCTATCTTAAGCTAACCAAAGATTCAATAGGGATATTTAATTGTTTTTTTGCTTAAGGCTAGTAATGTGGTAAAATGTAGAACAAATGGGATTAAAACGGCTCAAAGTGGCTAACAAAGGTAATTAAAAGGGTAGGCTTATTTGGGATAAGTGAACCAAACAAATAATAGCCTCAATCATATGCAAGCATGTAAATACATTAAATAATGGACATATAGGATAAAACAAAATTCAAATTACAATCATAGAGAAATAAACACACAAGAAAAAAATAGTTATGGTTAAATAATGTAACCATGTATTTAGGCTCAAAGTCTCAGAGGTTGTGTGTTCTTTAGCTCAAAAACCATGTTCCAATTACAACTTCAAACAATTTTAACATAAGGGTTTTGATTTAAATTAGTGAAAGATTCAGGTCTTAGGAGAAACTTATTATCCTTTCAATTAAGTAGAACATGCATACAATTAACCTATTACTATGCAATCTATCATATTCTAAAACAAAAAAAATTGAAAAACTAACTATTTTATTGGTGTTAAGGAAGAAAAATTACCTCTGGAAGTCAGGCACTGACCGACCTCCCCACACTTAAGGCTTTGCACCATCCTCGGTGCCATCTGTCAGGAACAAAGGGGGCTGGTAGCAGTATCTCCACAGTCAGAACCGTCATGGCTCTTTGTGCTGGTAAATGAAGTGGAGTCCAGGGTATCTGGGTCCTTGTCAGGCCTATGGTTGCCTGTGAGTAGCTCCTTGAGGTATTTGAATCGGCGCTGGTTGCGGCGCTCTCGTAGCTTCGTTTTCTGTTCTTGCCGGTCCAACCTCTCCAGTATTTGATGGAGCAGCTGACTTATTGAAGGTGCTTGTGGTGTGGAAGGGGGAATGTCTGCAGCTTGTTCTGCGGACTGGCTGGTAGTGGCTGTTGGTGGCCTGAGATATTTTCCGTTAGGGACGTACTGATCATCCCGTGGAAGCATGGCTTGGTGTCCCCAGCTCTGTAGGAGACTCCAGCTGCTGCGACAAGTTTTGAGACCAAGGCAGGAAAAGGTAGGTTGCCCGCAATTTGTACGTGTCCCATGGCATTCCGGATGTGCCTTGGTAGGTGTAGAGGCTGGTCTGTGAGGATGCACCATAGTAGAACGGCCATGTCTGCAGTAAAGGAGGACTCATGAGTGCTCGGAAAGACGTAGTGGGACATAATCTGTGCCCATACACGAGCCTCCAAGGTAAATGCGGAAGCCGATATTCCCTTAGGTCGGGAACGATGGTATCCATAAATCTATCTGCTGCCAGGTTGTGCGATAACTCTGAGAATAGCGTCCCAGTCAAATTGGTACGTCTGGCGCTTGAGAGCAGCCTCTTGGAATGCGTCCATTCCTTCTGGAGCAGGGGGAGATCCAAAGCTCGTTGAATGGCCTCTTCTGTAATGGGGATTTGCTTCTGATGGACATAGACAGACTGCAGGGTTGGCAAGTGGAAATTAGAGTAGAACTCGACTACCCATGAGAGATTAACCTGTCATGGCTGTCTTTGTAGGAATCCCCAGTGTCTGTGTTCGATTCGCGGCTCAACAAATTCAGCAATACGGGTCGGGAGGATAAGCAGGTATTCGTTGTTGTAATTCCTTGCTGCCAGGATGGGGAACATCTGCTCACAGTAGCGGTTGGAAAATCGCGCAGTGTCCTTTGCTGGGAAGGCTTTCTCCTTTTCATCGACCTTGATAATCCTCTTAATTCGTTTTGTTGAGGGCTTAACTGCAGTTGAAGAGGGCTCTGCCACTAATTCTCTTTTTGTTCCTCTCCTTGCTGGTGGTTTGCGAGTAGCTTTCTCTTTTCCTTTCTTGGTGGCCATCCTGAAAGGGAAAGAATAAGGATGTTAAGAATTCAAGGGTTAGATCAAGGAAGAGAACGGGAAAGGTGGTAATCAATGCACATTAAAACGAATGATGTTAACACATGGTCATGACTACATGTGAAAAATCATCAATGAAAATATAGCAAGTGCATATGAAGACAGTTAAATGCAAGGTGTTTATTGGCATGCCGGCAAAGGCATGAGTAGCATAGATCAAGCATTCAAAGTCCAAGTTAGATTACCAAGTCTGTCAAACTAACAATCTCTCTGTAATAACAATTATATTTAATTAATGAAATATAAAAAGTGTTTTGTTAAAAGCAAGCATTTAGAGTAGTAGATTAAAAGAAATCTAAAAATAGTGCACAATGCCATACGGGCGTTTTCACAAACACATAGCATGCATGGCAAATAAGCTATTGAAAGTATTAAATTGAACATGCAAGCAACCCTATAAAATTAATATATAATTGTCAAACAATTCCTTAACAATCCACAAGCAAATCATAAGAAATAATGACCCAAAATAAATTTCCAACACCAATTAAAAGAAAAAGAAAGAAAAAAAGAAAACATGGATAATGAAAGTAAAAAGAAAAAAAAAAGAAAAAGAAAACATAAAAATAAGAAGAAGAATAGAAAAGTAAGGAGGGAAGAAGAAAAGAAAAGCCTTGATAATGGTGGTGAGAGAGAGAAAGTAGAAAGTGAGAAAGAAGGAAGAAGGAAGAAAAAAGGGGGGGAAGAAAGAAGAAGGGAAAAAGAAAAAGTAGGATTTCGGAAAGAAAAAGATAAGATATTTTGGCAGATTTGGATAAGTTGTGCGGCGCAAGCGACGCGGACGCGTGGGGTACGCGTTCGCGCGAATGGCTCTTAGATGAACCGACGCGGACGCGTTTTTCACGCGGACGCGTGACATGATCGGTGCTAGTGGCACGAGGGCAGCCTCGCGCTCGCATAACTCTCTGTTCGAAACTCATTGTTGCCAAATTTCAGGGTGACGCGTTCGCGTGGTGAACGCGATCGCGTGAATGGCCAAGATTGGAAAACGACGCGGACGCGTGGGGCACGCGTTCGCATGGTAAGGCTTGTGCGTCTAGCACCATTCCAGCCCTGGTCCAGCGTAACATTCTGCCATACACCCTTTCTTACGTCGATTTTCAGGGCACGCGTTCGCGTAGAGGCATTTTTTTCCACATGACGTGGACGCGTCAGCGACGCAGGCTCGTGGGTCAAATTGTGCCAAGGGCACGCCTCCAGCCACGCTCTCGCATGACTCTCTGTAAAATCTCTTTTCTTCCTTGAGGCACATATGACGCGGACGCGTCGGCGACGCTGTCGCGTCGCATTCCAAAATTTTTTTTTTGATGCAATATGCAAATACAGATGCAACTATAGGCACTAGTACTGAGAAGAGTTATTGAAAAAGGAATTAAAGGAGAGGGGGGAATGATCATACCATGGTGGGTTGTCTCCCACCCAGCACTTTGCTTTAACGTCCTTAAGTTGGACGCTCCACTAGCTCAGTCTTTTGTTGTGGGTGGATCCTCCGAGAGGAAGATCTCTAGCTCCTGGTTTTTCGCTATCTTTTTGCCATGAAATAACTTCAAGCGATGTCCATTTACCTTTATAAGTTCGGAGCTTGAAGGATGGCTCAAGTGAAAGACTCCGTATGGCTCCGCCCTCTCTACTCGATAGCGACCGTCCCATCTGGATCTCAGCTTGCCTGGCATGAGCCGCAATCTGGAGTTGTAAAGGAGGACTAAGTCCCCAGGTTGAAACTCTCTTCTCTTGATGTTCTTATCATGCACAGCTTTCACCTTCTCTTTATACAGCCTGGAGTTTTCATAAGCTTCTAGGCGAAGGTTCTCTAATTCTTACAGTTGCAACTTCTGTTCAGCTCCGGCTTTTTCATAATCCATGCTGATCTCTCTCACCGCCCAGAATGCTTTGTGTTCTATCTCTACTTGGAGGTGACAAGCTTTTCCATAAACCAAGCGGAAGGGACTCATTCCTATAGGTGTCTTGCATGCAGTCCGATATGCCCAAAGCGTGTCTTGTAGCCTGGCGCTCCAGTCCTTCCTATGAGGCTTGACTATTTTCTCCAGGATACACTTTATTTCTCTATTTGACACTTCTGCTTGTCCATTAGTTTGCGGGTGGTATGCTGTGGCTACTTTGTGAATAACGCCATGCTTCTTCAATAGGGTGTTCAGTCTCCTGTTACAGAAATGGGTACCTCGATCGCTCACGATTGCTCGTGGTGATCAAAAGCGACAGATAATATGGTTTCTAACAAAAGAGACAACAGTGTTAGCATCATCGGCACGAGTTTGCTTCCACCCATTTAGAGACATAATCCACAGCTAACAATATGTATGTAAAACCGCTTGAGTTTGGAAATGGTCCCATAAAGTCAATGCCCCAAACATCAAAAATCTCACAGAACAACATAATTTGTTGGGGCATCTCATCCCTCTTGGATATGTTACCAAACTTTTGGCATGGGGAACAAGATTTACAAAAAGCAGTAGCATCTTTAAAAAACGTGGGCCACCAGAATCCACAATCTAGGATTCTTTTAGCTGTTCTTTGAGGACCAAAATGTCCACCACTCTCAGATGAGTGGCAGGCCTCTAAAATAGACTGGAATTCTGATTGAGGCACACATCTCCTAATTATATGGTCAGCACCATACCTCCACAGATAGGGGTCATCCCATATATAATATTTGGACTCGCTTTTCAGCTTGTCCCTCTCGTGCTTAGTAAAATTTGGAGGGAAAGTATGGCTAACGAGATAATTAGCTACATGTGCATACCAAGGAACTACTTCAGATATTTCATGCAAGCTGTCAAAAGGAAAAGCATCATTGATAGGAGTGGAGTCACCCTTGATGTGCTCAAGGCGACTCAAGTGGTCTGCTACTAAATTCTGAGAACTACTCCTATCCTTAATTTCTAAATTAAATTCTTGTAGCAGCAATATCCATCGTATTAGCCTTGGTTTTGGACTCTTTTTTGGCTAATAAATACTTTAGAGCTGCATGGTCGGAGTACACTACCACCTTAGTACCAAGTAAATAGGCTCGGAATTTATCAAGAGCAAAAACAATAGCCAAAAGCTCTTTTTCAATAGTAGTGTAATTAGACTGAGCAGCATCTAATGTCTTGGAAGCATAAGCAATTACGAAAGGATCCTTACCTGCGTGCTGGGCCAGCGCTGCTCCCACAGCATGGTTGGAAGCATCACACATAATCTCAAAGGGTTGGCTCCAGTCTGGTCCTCTCACAATTGGAGCTTGAGTCAAGGCGATCTTCAGCTTGTTGAACGCCTCTATACAATCCTCACTGAACTCGAACTCAATATCTTTCTGCAGAAGTCTGGATAAGGGCAGTGCTACCTTACTAAAGTCCTTGATGAACTGCCAGTAGAAACCTGCATGGCCAAGGAACGAACGAACTTCCCTCACAGAGGAGGGGTAAGGTAGACTAGAAATGACATTTACATTTGCCGGATCTACAAAAATACCAGTGTTAGAGACAACATGTCCTAGTACAATACCTTGTTTGACCATAAAATGGCACTTTTCAAAATTTAAAACAAGGTTTGAACTAACACACCTGTCTAACACTCTAGATAGACTATCCAAGCAAAGATTAAAGGAATCACCGTATACGCTAAAATCATCCATGAAAACCTCCATACAGTTCTCAATAAGATCAGAGAAAAGACTCATCATACATCTTTGGAAAGTAGCTGGTGCATTGCACAAGCCAAAGGGCATTCTCTTATAAGCATAAGTCCCAAAAGGACATGTAAAAGTTGTCTTTTCCTAATCTTCAGGAGCTATATGAATCTGGAAATATCCTGTGTAACCATCCAAAAAGCAATAATGTGATTTACCTGACAGGCGATCCAGCATTTGATCAATGAATGGCAGGGGGTAGTGATCCTTACGAGTGGCCTGGTTGAGGCGTCTGTAATCAATGCAGACCCTCCAGGCGTTCTGTACTCTGGTTGCTATGAGCTCTCCATGCTCATTCTTCACTGTAGTGACTCCAGACTTCTTGGGCACCACTTGTACTGGGCTTACCCATTCACTGTCTGAGATGGGGTAGATGATATCTGCCTCAAGTAGTCTGGTTACTTCTTTTTTGACAACCTCTAAGATAGTGGGATTCAGTCTTCTCTGGAGTTGACAAACAGGCCTTGCTCCCTCTTCTAAAAATATTCTATGCTCATAAACTTGAGGGTTGATGCCCACTATGTCTGCCAAGCTCCACCCAATTGCCTTCTTGTGTCTCCTCAGCACACTAAGTAACTGCTCCTCTTGTTGGGAAGTGAGTTCCCTTGTAATTATTACTGGGAGCTTCTGATCATCCTCAAGGTAAGCGTACTTGAGGTGGGGTGGTAGAGGCTTTAATTCCAATTTCTGCTCCTGACCGGGCACTGGGTCTTCTGGAGCTGGTAAAAATGGCAAGGTGTCCTCATTGTGTTCAGTGGGTTTTCCCACACTTGGACCTTGCTCCATGTGACTCCCTTCTATCTCTTCCTGATGAATTGCAGCTACAGTCTCATCAATGATGTCGCATTGGAAGACGGAATGATCTTCCGGAGGGTGCTTCATAGCTTCATTCAGATTGAAACTTACTGCTCGGCCGTCTATTTCAAAAGAGTAGGTTCCTGAAAAGGCATCCAGCTTGAACTTTGAAGTCTTCAGGAATGGTCTTCCAAGCAGGATTGATGACGGCTTCCCTGAGTCATTTTGGGGCATCTCCAGGATATAAAAGTCAATGGGAAATGTGAGCCTCTTAATGCCCACCAGCACGTCCTCAGCAATTCCAACCACTTTAATAATGCTCTTATCTGCTAACACAAAACGAGCTGCCGACCTTTTTAAAGGAGGGAGCCTCAAAGCATCATATATGGACAAAGGCATTATACTAACACACGCACCTAAATCACACATGCAGTCAGAAAATATTACACCCCCAATGGTTAAGTTAACTATGCATGGTCCTGGGTCACTACATTTTTCAGGTATATCTCCATTAAAGTAGATATGGAACTACCTAAAGGAATAGTTTCTAATTTATTAATCTTATCCTTATGCATGCACAGATCCTTTAGAAATTTTGCATATTTAGGTACTTGCTGAATAACATCAAAAAGGGGAACAGTTACCTCAACCTTTTTGAAGATTTCTACCATTTTAGGGTCAAGTTCCATCTGTTTCCTGGATTTCCTTGCAAGGTGTGAAAATGGGATAGGAATAGCATCTCTAATGACTTCTGCTTCTTTTGGTTCTCCATTCCTTGGTTGAACTGCTTCTTCTTCAACCATGTCTTGTATTTCATTTTCCTCTCCCACATCCTCCACTTCAACCATGTCTGCATCTGGGGCGTGTTCCTATGGGCTTGGCTCTTCCTGATTCCTCTCTTGTAGTGTGGTTCCAGACCTTAGGGTGATGGTATTGATGCCACCCTTTAGATTGGGTAAGGGTTGAGAAGGAATTCCACTGGAGCTTACAGGTTGAGTGTTAGAAGTGTTGGATGATCCCATCTGAGAGATGAGAGCTTGTATAGCATATGTTAGACCGTTGAGTGTACCTTCCATGTTCTTTTATCCTTGTGCAATGGACTGAAGCAACTCGTCATTGGAAGAGGAGGGGTAAGTGATTTGAGGGACTGCTGTTGGTTGTTCTGAGGTGCTTGGGCTTGCCTCAGGTGAGGTGCTGTGTAAGGCTGGTTCTGGTTCTGCTGTCTGTTGTTGTTATTATTCCACCTCTGATTTCCTTGGTTGTCTCTGCCTCCTCTGTTATAGTTGTCCCTCCAGCCATGGTTGGAATTATCTCTCCAGCTATGGTTGGAGTTGTCTTGCCAACTCTGGTTATAGTTTCCACCTTGGTTGTAGTTGCCGCCTTGTTGGTAGGAGCTTTGATTTGGGCGGTCATAGAAATTATGAGTGGCTGCCAAGGTGTTGTCCTCTTGTTGGAGCTGTGGACACTCATCAGTATAATGACTATAATCAGCGCATATCCCACATACTCTTTGTGGAACCAACTGTTGGCTTTGCTGTGGTGGAGAGGGCTGAGCTTGCTGTTGACTCAACTGCATCTACTTTAGTAAGTTGGTCATTTCACATATACTCTGAGTTAGAGCAGTAGTCTCTTTGCTAGAAGATACCTCTGCAACAGCTTTTGACCGACTTTGTTTCTGCCTGTGATTCCGAGTAGATTCATCTAAGTCGCTGATCAATTGCCATGCCTCATCAGTGGTCTTGTACTTTTTCATAGACCTATTGCTAGCACTTTCCAATGTGGTCTTATCCAGAGGCTTCATGCCCTGTGTGACGTAGCCGAGCAACACTATCTTGTCAATCATATGGTGGGGACATGCTTCCAGAAGATCATTGAAGCGCTCCTAGTATTCGTAGAGTCTCGGATTCGTCCTGAACAATCGTGGAAATGTCTTTCCTCAGTTTATCAGTAACTTCAGCTGGGAAGAATTTTTCCAAAAATTCTCTTCTAAGCGTATTCCAGTTAGAAATAGTTGCTCCGGGTTGAGGGTAGTACCACTCTCTCACCTTTCCCTCAAGAGAGAATGGGAAGGCTTTTAACAAAATAGAAGTTTCATCTGCACCATCACGCCTGACAGTAGAACAGGCTGCCTGGAAATCCCTAAGGTGCTTGATAGGCTCTTGAACAGGTAAGCCATGAAACTTGGGCATCAAGTTGAGTAGTGCAGTCTTTATTTCAAAATCTACAGCCACCGCTGGGTGATGCGCTTGATACGGTTGTAGTGTAAAATCAGGGGCTCCAGCTTCCTGGATAGTAACTCTCCTAGGTGCTGCCATGTCACCTGCACGTAAATCAACCGAATCAGTAGAAAGGGAGCTTGTTTCTTCCTTAAGTGACGTTTCAGATTCGTCTTCGGAGAGGACTAACCGACGCCGAGCTTGCCTTATACGTGAAATAGTTCTTTCAATCTCAGGATCAAATACTGGCAAGCTTGGATCAGGAAGTGAACGCGTCATTCAATGAAGGGAACATGTAGCTCATAGTAGCAAGATAAAATAAAATGCAAATAAATAAATTCCAATCAATAACTTAGCACTCTATTGCAACTCCCCGGCAACGGCGCCAAAAATTGACGTGGCAGAAATTGGCAGATTAAGAATTATTAAGAAAAATGGCATTGCAAGTACAGCTCTTAACCAGCAAAAATCCACTTGTCAATTTAGAAAAGAGTTGTCACAAAATTAGAATTAGAATACTGGGAGTATGAGTCCCAGGTCGTCTCCCAACGAGATGCAGAAAGATGTGATATTTTATTAATCAGAGGTTTTTCCAAAATGGTTTTGAGTTTGATAAACAGGAAGTTAATTCAGAGAATTTATGTAATTTAAATAAAAATCTTGACCGGGAGAAGATTAATCGGAAGTTCTATCCTTGTTGGAATTTTCTCAAGATTAATTAATAATTAGTAGTTGTTCCACTTAGTTAACCCTCAACGAATGAAGGAAAGTCAAGTTAAAAGCCAACTTCTATTCACAAGTCCTAATCCTCTCCCTTGGGAAGGATTAGAGTTAGTGACTAACAAGCCACCAACAACGAACCAATTACAATTGAACTCTTGAGTATTCCAACTCAAGGTTCTCCTTTTAATCAACTCCCAATCAAGTTGGGGGACTACTCCATTATCATAAATATAGACTTCACAAAATAAAGAGGGGAAATAAAAAGAGACATGATAAACAATAATAAAAGAGATTAATTAAAAAAAAATAAAAATAGTCTTTGTATTAAATAATTCTAAAAATAATCTAATTGTACTCTGGACAAATTAAGGATATGGAAGAGTAAGTAAAAAGTAGAGAAAACAAACTAGAGAGATGAAGTCTTGCGGAGGTAACAACTCTTCTCGATATCCCAATCCAAAAAGCAATAAAAACAAAATCCTAAGAACTATGAATGTGTAGAGAGAAAACCTAGAGGATGAGTAAAATCATATCTATAACTCCCAATTATGCAGAATGAATGTCGTCCTTTGTCTCTGCATGTTCCCTGGCTCTAATCTGCGTTTCTGGGCCAAAAACTGGGTTAGAATGCGGCCCAGAATTCACGCCAGCGACTTCTGTAAATTCTACAGATTGCGCACGCCACGCGACCGCGTCGTCCACGCGTTCGCGTCACTCAACATTTTCCGTGCCACGCGTGCGAGTCGTCCATGCATTCGCGTCACTCGTGCAGCCTCCAATCCACCCATTCGCATCATGTACGCGAGCGCGTCACTGCAATTTCCTCTATTTCACGCGGTCGCGTGAACCATGCGCCCGCGTCACTTCTCACTGGTCATCTCCTCAATTTCTTATGTTTCTTCCATATTTTCATGCTTCCTCTCCATTCTCTAAGCCATTCCTGTCCTATGAAGCCTGAAACACTTAACACACAGATCACGGCATCGAATAGTATGAAGGAGAATAAAAAAATATTCAATTAAAAGATCTTTAGGAAGCAAGTTTTCAATCATAGAACAATTTTAGGAAGGAATTGTGAATACATGCAAATCATATGAATAAGTGGGTGAAAGACTTGATAAAACCACTCAATTAAACATAATATAAATCATAAAATAATGGTTTATCAATCTCTCTATCCTTTTGCACACTGTCACTGCGCCCAACATTCGCAAGTTTGAAGCTCGTCATAGTCATCCCTTTCCAGATCCTACTCGAAATACCACAGATAAGGTTTAGACTTTCTGGATCTCAGGAATGCTGCCAATTGGTTCTAGCCTATACCACGAAGGTTATAACCTCTGGACTCGGTCTGTGGATTAGAAACCCAAGAAAATATACTCCGACTGTCGTCCAATGACTACGTTGAACATCATGTAGACCACTTGTGGTTGTCAGGCACGCGGATCTTGGCTAAGCGAGTAACGAAGATAGTGGGTGATTGTCACGGGTCACCCCTTCATTCTGACTTAATTGAATTAAGAATGAGAGTATATCTTGGAGAAGAAGTAAGCGTGAATTGAAAGAGAAACAATAGTACTTGTATTAATTCATGAAGAATAGCAGAGCTCCGCACCTTAATCTATGAGGTGTAGAAACTTCACCGTAGAAAATACATAAGAGAAAAAGGTCTAGGCATGGCCGAATGGCCAGCCTCTCCAAATGTGAATAATGGCATAAGCTCGTTTCCTAATACAATAGTAAAAAGTGCTATTTATACTAAACTAGTTACTAGGGATTACAGAAAATAAGTAACTAAGTGCAGATAGTGCAGAAATTTACTTCTGGGGCCCACTTGGTGTGTGCTTAGGATGAGCATTGAGCTTTACACGTGCATAGGCCATTTCTAGAGTTAAACGCCAGCTTGGATGCCAGTTTGGGCGTTTAACTCCAGTTCTGGTGCCAGTTCTGGCGTTTTACGCCAGAAAAGGGTCTTTGTCTGGCATTTGAACGCCAGTTTGGGCCATCAAGTCTCTGGCAAAGGATAGACTATTATACATTTCTGGAAAGCCCAAGATGTCTACTTTCCAACGCAATTAAGAGCGTGCCAATTGGGCTTCTGTAGCTCCAGAAAATCCACTTCGAGTGCAGAAGGGTCAGAATCCAACAGCATCTGCAGTCCTTTCTCAGCCTCTGAATCAGATTTTTGCTCAGGTCCCTCAATTTCAGCCAGAAAATACCTGAAATTACAAAAAAACACACAAACTCATAGTAAAGTCCAGAAATATGATTTTTTCATAAAAACTAATAAAAATATAATAAAAAGTAACTAAAACATACTAAAAACTATGTAAAAATAATGCCAAAAAGGGTATAAATTATCCGCTCATCACAACACCAAACTTAAATTATTGCTTGTCCCCAAGCAACTAAAAACAAAATAGGATAAAAAGAATAGAAAATATAATAAATTCTAAAATTATCAATGAAGATTAGTTTTAATTAGATGAGCGGGACTAGTAGCTTTTTGCTTCTGAATAGTTTTGGCATCTCACTTTATCCTTTGAAGTTCATAATGATTGGCATCCATAGGAACTTAGAATTCAGATAGTGTTATTGATTCTCCTAGTTCAGTATGGTGATTCTTGAACACAGCTACTTTATGAGTCTTGGCTGTGACCCTAAGCATTTTGTTTTCCAGTATTACCACCGGATACATAAATGCCACAGACTCATAACTGGGTGAACCTTTTCAGATTGCGACTCAACTTTGCTAGAGTCCCCAGTTAGAGGTGCCCAGAGCTCTTAAGCACACTCTTTTTGCTTTGGACCACGACTTTAACCACTCAGTCTCAAGCTTTTCACTTGACACCTTCATGCCACAAGCACATGGTTAGGGACAGCTTGATTTAGCCGCTTAGGCCAGGATTTTATTCCTTTGGGCCCTCCTATCCAGTAATGCTCAAAGCCTTGGATCCTTTTTACCCTTACCTTTTGGTTTAAAGGGTTATTAGCTTTTTCTGCTTGCTTTTTCTTTTTCTTTCTTTTTCTTTATTTTTTGCTTTTTTTTCTTTTCTTTTTTCGCAAGCTTTGTGTTTTTCACTGTTTTTTCTTGCTTCAAGAATCAATTTTATGATTTTTCAGATTATCAATAACATTTCTCTTTTTTCATTATTCTTTCAAGAGCCAACAATTTTAACATTCATAAACTTCACTATAAAAAATATGCACTGTTCAAGCATTCATTCAGAAAAACAAAAAGTATTGCCACCACATCAAAATAATTAAACTATTTTTAAGATAGAATTCGAAATTCATGTACTTCTTTTTCTTTTTCAGAAAACATTTTTCATTTAAGAAATGTGAAGGGTTCATAGGACATTCATAAATTTAAGACATAGACACTAAATGATCATGTAATAAAAACAAAAAACATAGACAAAACATAAAGCATAAAAATCGAAAAACAGAAAAATAAAAACAAGGAAATTAAAGAACGGGTCCACCTTAGTGACGGTGGCTAGTTCTTCCTCTTGAAGATCCTATGGAGTGCTTTAGCTCTTCAACGTCTCTTCCTTGCCTTTGTTGCTCGTCTCTCATGGCCTTTTGTTCCTCTTTGATTTCATGGAGGATGATGGAGTGCTCTTGTTGAGGTCCATGAGTGGGCTCTCTTGTTTGCTCCATCCTCTTTCTAGTGATGGGCTTTTGAGATGAATCTCTCCATCTCCCATGACTCTGAGGTGGAAGCAATTGCCTTCCCTTTCCTCTTTCTAGAGGTTTCTCCGACCTTAGGTGCTATTAATGGTTATGAAAAAACAAAAAGCAAAGCTTTTTCCACACCAAACTTAAAAGGTTTGCTCATCCTCAAGCAAAATAAGATAGAAGGGAGTAGAAGAAGAATGATGCAATTAATTTTGAAAACTTATTACTGTATACAAGAAGAATTAAAAAGAGTTGAAAAGAATTTGAAAAGATATGTAAGTTTTGAAAACATTTTGGAAGGAATTGAAAAGAATTGAAAAAGAATTAAAAAGAATTGGAAAGATTATTAAATTTTTTTTTGGAAATAGAAATTGAAAGATGAACGTTTAAAATATGTTTGATGCAAAAAATTATGAATTAAAACATGAAAAATTGAAAAAAATCGAATTGGAAACAAAATTACCTCCCTTGTGTCATCCTGGCGTTAAACGCCCAGAATGCTATCCATTCTGGCGTTTAATGCCCACTTGACTGCCTCTTTGGGCGTTTAACACCCAGCCAAATACCCTGGCTGGCGTTAAACGCCAAGAATCCTTCTTTACTGGGCATTTTTCTGAACGCTCAGAATGCTGCCTGCATGGGCGTTAAACGCCCATTCTGCTATCCTTACTGGCGCTTAAATGCCAGTAAGCCTGTCCTCCAGGGTGTGCTATTTTTGATGCTATTTTTTATTCCGCTTTAATTCTGCAGCTGTTTTTATGATTCCACATGATCATCTACCTAAAGAAAACATAACATGATAATGGAAAACAAATGTCTATAAAAATAAATATAATTAAATAACATTGGGTTGCCTCCCAATAAGCGTTTCTTTAATGTCAATAGCTTGACAGTAAGCTCTTAGAGAGCTTCACAGAGACTCATAGCTTAATGGTGGCCTCCCAACACCAAACTTAGAAGTTGATTGTGGGGGCTCTGTTTGACTTTGTATTGGGAGAAGCTTTTCATGTTTCTTCTCCATGGTTACAGAAGAAGATCCTTGAGCCTTAAACACAAGGTAGTCCTCATTCAATTGAAGGGATAACTCTCCTCTGTCCACATCAATCACAGCTCTTGCTGTGGCTAGGAATGGTCTTCCAAGGATAATGGATTCATCCTCATCCTTCCCAGTGTCTAGGATTATAAAATCAGCAAGGATGTACAGGCCTTCAACCTTCACTAAGCATCCTCTACAAGTCCATAAGCCTGTTTCATTGATTTGTTTGCCATCTCTAATGAGATTCTTGCACCTTGTACCTCAAAGATCCCTAGTTTCTCCATTACAGAGAGTGGCATGAGGTTTATACCTGACCCTAGGTCACACAGAGCCTTCTCAAAGATCATGGTGCCTATGGTACAGGGTATTAAGAATTTTTTGGGATCCGGTTTCTTCTGAGGTAATTTTAGTTGAACCAAGGCATTCAGTTCGTTGATGAGCAATGGAGGTTTATCCTCCCAAGTCTCATTACCAAATAACTTGGCATTCAGCTTCATGATTGCTCGAAATACTGAGCAACTTGCTCTTCAACAATATCTTCATCCTCTTCAGAGAAAGAATACTCATCAGAGCTCATGAATGGCAACAGTAAGTTTAGTAGAATCTTTATGGTCTCTGTATGAGCCTCAGATTCCTTTGGTTCCTCAATAGGGAACTTCTTAATTGTCAGTGGAGTCCATTGAGGTCTTCCTCACTGAAAATCACTGCCTCTTCCTCCTCTATAGGTTCGGCCACTTTGGGTATATTGATGGCCTTGCACTCTCTCTTTGGATTCTCTTCTGTATTGCTTGGGAGAGTACTAGGAGGGATTTCAGTAACTCTTTTACTCAGGTGACCCACTTGTGCCTCCAAATTTCTGATGGAGGATCTTGTTTCAGTCATAAAACTGAGAGTGGTTTTTGATAGATCAGAGACTATGGTTGCTAAGTCAGAGAGGCTCTGCTTAGAATTCTCTGTCTATTGCTGAGAAGATGATGCAAAAGACTTGCTATTGCCAAACCTATTTCTCCCACCATTATTATTATTAAAGCCTTGTTGAGGCTTCTGTTGATCCTTCCATGAAAAATTAGGATGATTCCTCCATGAAGGATTGTAAGTGTTTCCATAAGATTCTTCCATGTAATTCACCTCTTCCATTGCAGGATTCTCAGGGTCATAAGCTTCTCCTTCAAAGGAGGCTTCTTTAGTACTGCCGGATGCAGTTTGCATTCCAGTCAGATTCTGAGAAATCATATTGACTTGCCGAGTCAATATTTTATTCTGAGCCAATATGGCATTCAGAGTATCAATCTCAAGAACTCCTTTCTTCTGAGTCATCCCATTATTCATAGGATTTCTTTCAGAAGTATACATGAACTGGTTATTTGCAACCATCTCAATGAGTTCCTGGGCTTCTGCAGGCGTTTTCTTCAGATGAAGAGATCCACCAGTAGAGTGGTCTAATGACATCTTGGACAATTCAGACAGACCATCATAGAATATACATAAGATGCTCCATTCTGAAAGCATGTCAGAAGGACACCTTCTTATCAATTGCTTGTATCTTTCCCAAGCTTCATAGAGGGATTCACCTTCCTTCTGTCTTAAGGTTTAGACTTCCACTCTAAGCTTACTCATCTTTTGAGATGGAAAGAATTTGGCCAAGAAAGCATTGACTAACTTTTCTCAAGAGTTCATGCTTTCCTTAGGTTGTGAGTGCAACCATATCCTAGCTCTGTCTCTTAAAGCAAAGGGGAAAAGCATAAGTCTGTAGACCTCGGGATTAACCCCATTGGTCTTAACAGTGTCACAGATTTGCAAGAATTCAGCTAAGAACTGATGAGGATCTTCCAATGGAAGTCCATAAACTTGCAATTCTGCTGCATTAGAGAAACTAATTGAGGCTTAAGCTCAAAGTTGTTTGCTCCAATTGCAGGAATTGAGATGCTTCTTCCATAGAAGTTAGAAGTTGGTGCAGTAAAGTCACCAAGCATCTTCCTTGCATCTCCACCATTGTTGTTGTTTTCGGCTGCCATGTCTTCTTCTTTTTCGAAAATTTCTGTAAGGTCCTCTCCGGAGTGTTGTGCTTTAGCTTCTCTTGCTTCCTCTTTAAAGTCCTTTCAGGTTCAGGATCAGCTTCAACAAGAATATCTTTATCCCTGTTTCTACTTGTATGAAAAAGAAGATAATAGAAAAGAAGAGGAATCCTCTATGTCACAGTATAGAGATTCCTTTATGTGTCAGAGAAAAAGAAGAATAGAATGAAGAAGGAAGAAGAATAAATTCGAACACAAAGAGAGAAAGGGTTCAAATTATGAGTAGAAGAGAAGTGTTAGTAAATAAATAAAATAAATAGAAAGAGATGAGAGGGAGAGTATTCGAATATTAATTAAAAGAAAAGAAAAATATTTTTATTTTTATTTAATTAATTAAGTTAGTTTAAAAAATATTAAAAGAAATAAATTAAAATTAGAATTTAAAACAATTAGTTAATTAAAAAGAATTTTGAAAAAGTGATTAGTTGTTTTCGAAATTAATGAGAGAGAGTAGTAGTTAGGTGGTTTTGAAAAAGATAAGAAATAGTAAACTTTTTAAAATTAAAACAAACAAAAAGTCAAGTAGTTAATTGAAAAAGATTTGAAAATAAATTTTGAAACGATAAGAAGTTAGAAAAAGATTTTGAAATTAAGTTTTGAAAAAAGATATGATTGAAATTTATTTTGAAAAGATTTAAAAAAAGAAGTTTAAAAAGATTTGATTTTGAAAATTAAAATTAATGACTTGACTAACAAGAAATTAAAAGATATGATTCTAGAATTTGAAAGTAACAAACTTGAAATTTTTGAATCAAAACATTAAATGTTAGCAATAATTTCGAAAATTATGAAATAAAATTAAGAAGAAGATTTTGAAAAATTTATTTTGAAGAATTTTCGAAAAACATGAAAGAAAAATGAAAAAGATTTCATTTTGAAAAAGATTTGAAAAGATAGAATTTTTAAATTGAAATTTTGGCTTGACTAACAAGAAACAATTAAATTTTAAAAATTTTTTACTAAGTCAACCCAAAATTTCAAAATTTATGAGTAAAATAAGGGAAAGATATTATTTTTTATTTTTAAATTTTTAATGAGGAGAGAGAAAAACAACAAAATGACACAAGACACAAGAATTTAAGATCAAAACAAATAATGCATGCAAGAACACTTTGAATGTCAAGATGAACACCAAGAACACTTTGAAGATCATGATGACCATTAAGAACATATTTTTGAAAATTTTTTAAGAAAAGAAACACATGTAAGACACCAAACTTAGAAATTTTTAATGTTTAGACACTATGAATTTGAAAATGCATATGAAAAACAACAAAAAACACAAAACAAGAAAAATTAAAGATCAAACAAGGAAAATCATCAAGAACAACTTTGAAGATCAAAAAAAGAACGCATTGCATGAATTTTTGAAAATCTAAGAAAAATTAAAAACATGCAGTTGACACCAAACTTAAAATTTGACACTAGACTCAAACAAGAAACACAAAATTTTTTTGGTTTTATGATTTTATTAAATTTTTTTGTATTTTTTTCGAAAATAAAAAATAAAAAGCTTAAACATAAAATAAAATTACCCAATCTAAGCAACAAGATGAACCGTCAGTTGTCCAAACTCAAACAATCCCCGGCAACGGCGCCAAAAACTTGGTGCACGAAATTGTGATCACACTTTTCACAACTCCGCACAACTAACCAGCAAGTGCACTGGGTCGTCCAAGTAATACCTTACGTGAGTAAGGGCCGATCCCACGAAGATTGTCGGCTTGAATCAAGCTATGGTCATCTTGTAAATCTTAGTCAGGCAGATTGAAATGGTTTTGAGGCTTTGATAATTAAAAGATAAATAAAATATAAAATAAAATAAAGATACTTATGTAATTCATTGGTGGGAATTTCAGATAAGCGTTTGGAGATGCTTTGTTACTTCTGAACCTTTGCTTTCCTGTTGCCTTCTTCCAATCATGCGTGCTCCCTTCCATGGCAAGCTGTATGATCCTCTCGGATGAAAAATACCAGGTACGGTTTCTGCACGGCTAATCAACTATCAGATTTCTCGTCTTGGATGAAAAATACCAGGTACAGCTACTGCACGGCTAATCATCTGTCGGTTCTCACTAGCGTCGGAATAGGATCTCTCTATCCTTTTGCATATTGTCACTGCACCCAACATTCGCAAGTTTGAAACTCGTCACAGTCATCCCTTCCCAGATCCTACTCGGAATACCACAGACAAAGTTTAGACTTTTCGGATCTCAGGAATGCTGCCAATTGGTTCTAGCCTATACCACGAAGGTTCTAACCTCCGGACTCGGTCCGTGGATTAGAAACCCAGGAGAATATACTCCGGCTGTCATCCAATGACTACGTTGAACATCATGTAGACCGCTTGTGGTTGTCAGGCACGCGGATCTTGGCTAAGCGAGTAACGAAGATAGTGAGTGATTGTCACGGGTCACCCCTTCATTCTAAATTAACTGAATTAAGTACAAGATTATATCTTGGAGAAGAAGTAAGCGTGAATTGAAAGAGAAACAATAGTACTTGCATTAATTCATGAAGAACAGCAAAGCTCCGCACCTTAATCTATAAGGTGTAGAAACTCCATCGTAGAAAATACATAAGAGAAAACGGTCTAGGCATGGCCGAATGGCCAGCCTCTCCAAATGTGAATAATGGCATAAGCTCGTTTCCTAATACAATAGTAAAAAGTGCTATTTATACTAAACTAGTTACTAGGGATTACAGAAAATAAGTAACTAAGTGCAGATAGTGCAGAAATCCACTTCCGGAGTCCACTTGGTGTGTGCTTGGGCTGAGCATTGAGCTTTACACGTGCATAGGCCATTTCTAGAGTTAAACGCCAGCTTGGATGCCAGTTTGGGCGTCTAACTCCAGTTTTGGTGCCAGTTCTGGCGTTTTACGCCAGAAAAGGGTCTTTGGCTGGCCTTTGAACACCAATTTGGGCAATTAAATCTCGAGCAAAAGATGAACTATTATACATTGCTGGAAAGCCCAAGATGTCTACTTTCCAACGCAATTAAGAGCGCACCAATTGGGCTTCTGTCGCTCCAGAAAATCCACTTCAAGTGCAGGAGGGTCAGAATCCAACAGCATCTGCAGTCCTTTCTCAGCCTTTGAATCAGATTTTTGCTCAGGTCCCTCAATTTCAGCTAGAAAATACCTAAAATTACAGAAAAATACGCAAACTCATAGTAAAGTCCAGAAATGTGATTTTTGCATAAACACTAATAAAAATATAATAAAAAGTAACTAAAACATACTAAAAACTATGTAAAAACAATGCCAAAAAGGGTATAAATTATCCGCTCATCACCACCTGTGCTATGTCTTCAATGAGCCTCACCTAAAACATATTTGACTCACTTAAATGGAATACAATAACAAGGATTAAATAGAGCTTAAGAGTGATAAGATGTTGTGGTACCGCATATACATCTAGCATGCTCCGTGCTGTATCATGTAGTTTAGTGTGTATGCTATCTAGTACGAACAGCCTTTTCCTGGATACATCAAATTCATACACCCACCAGTGACGGGTCATACATATAGAAAAACTACTGCAACAACATACAATTGTAACTAGGTATATTACGTGCACTTATAAAGAAAAACATATATATATTGTGATAGGAAAAGTTACGATGATAGTAACTTATCATATGGCAAACAGACTTACCCATTTTCTCTTTGAAGTTGCTACCTTATTAAAATACCTTGTAGTGGCACCAAAGTGTTCACCCAATCCAACATACACTAGATTTGGCCCGTCCTGAAAGTGCATCAGATTCTTTGCGATTGATACCATTTCCTGTACAAATACGAATTATCAATCGTTCAAAAGTTGTAATGTACATAAATGATTCATATAGAGGTATCCTTACCAGAATCTCCAGACACACACAGTGGAAGTCATGCATGAATCTTCTTAACCCTGAGTCATTGAATGCGCAACACATCCATTGTACGACCTACAAAACCAGCTTGTAATGCATAAATGTTGCAAAAACATAAATATAAAAACAAATTAGAGTAAGATGATTTTGTGTTACATACACTGTTATTGAGCCAAGCACATGGTCTCAGCGTCCACAAGTCCTCTCTTGTTAGCACTAGGTGTGGTCTACCCTCATATGACGCCACTGTTTGTTGGCTATCAAGAGAAGCGTCCACAACCCACCCTCTGATTCGTTGTTCATCCCGCTCAGTGTGTTTTCGTCCCCAAAGTAACGAATAAATGGGTTGGGGGGACGGTGTCGGTGTTTTGAAGAGCTGCGTCATCCCAATTGAGAATGAGGGGCGTTGTGGACTAGGTGTGCGGTAGGAAGATCTTTTTGGAATAATTGTTTGCATCGGATCGATGCTAATGGGTCTTGAGCCGTAACGCCGTTCGATATCTGCCCAAATCTTTTCATACTCCGGATCTCGCTGAGATAAAATGTACGGATTCCTATTTCAAAAATAACTTCGTGAGGTGATCAACCTTTATGAATTTTAAGGAAGCGAATACAAAAACCTTGCAGACTATTACCGGAAACAAAGTTATTTAGTATTCACTTGCCTGTCAAAAAATTCGGTAGAATATTCCTTAACCCTTGCATACTCAACCAATGCTGTTGACGGTGTTTTTGGTTCGGGATCATCCGTCTCAGGTGGTTGTTTTGTTGCTTCTGGCAGGTTAGATGTGATGGTTTCCCCTTCTGTCCTGTGACGCTGAGGTCTTTTTCTATGTTCGGTTTTGATGCGTAGTCTGTAGCCAATGGGCTGGTCATCATCATCATCCTCTTCGGATGCTACTGAATGAGCATTCGTGTGCATTGACGTGCTACTAGCTCCCCCCTCATGTTGGATTCCTGAAACCGCAACATCAAACAAGTGGTACACAAAAACTTCAAAGTGCTTTCACATCACACAAAGAATGCAAGATAAACTAATACAGCATATCATATAGGTTTTTTAAAACATGGCATCACCAGTAACTGGTTTAACCATAATTCAAACCCGTGCTCGTCTTGTACTTTGAAAACATGCAACTTACAAAGTCTTAAAACGCAACATTTTACTCACTTTTGGGTTCTCTATTTCATTTGTCTCACCGGTCGTGTCGGCCTCCCTTTTTTGTCATACGAGGTTGAGGTGTCCTCGTCGAATCACATCTTCAGCGCAGTCTCTTTGCAATGGGCTCGTCGTCATCGGCATCACCGTCCGATGCAATTTCATGTGTATCCGTGTGCATCGATCCTTCTCTAACACCCTCTCTGCGATCAGATCCATGAAATCACAACACCAAACTATTCAGTCACAACAAGCACATAGTCCCTTCAAATCACACTAACAACACAAATTCAATGTATACATCTCTTTAAGGAATATTAAACATGGTATTAGCAGCAAAAGGTCAAATATAAACTATACAATTTTCACGATCTATGTTTAAACATGTAAACAAAAGATTCATTAAATTTTAATCTTAACTCACTTTTGTGCACCCCATAGGTCTTATTGTATGGTCCGCGTCTTCTCTTTCAGGACTTACATCTATTGTGTCCTCTCTTGCAGCACCTTCCATGACCCCACCATTATTCCCGCCGGGTTCATTGCAATCCTGTTTGGGCCATTAACTGGTCAGAAGACACATAGAGCTAAAGACACATCAAGCCCAAAAAAATCAAAATACGGATATAATAGAAGACACACCCGTTATTGACAACTTAGAGTAATTAATAATTAAATGGACAACCATAAATGTCAGGACTTCAAAAAGTCTACGTGTAGTCAAGTACAGCAGAAAACGAGCTTCGAATTATAAATAGCTCATAAGAACACATGAACAAAAACTAGGAAAATTAAAAAGGTTCTGCGTGATACAGGAAATCGTTAGTGCTACGTTGATGAATACCTCCGGTTGAACAATTTCTGCCATAGCGCTAAGCTCCTCGGTAGTCCATGCAGAAAGCCACGACACAGGTTCTAGACAATTCTCGAGTTCACCATGCTTTAGCTTCTGGAAGTACAACACCTGCAGATATTGGATAAATAACTTAGTTTTTGGGATGCAAAGGTTAGTCAGATTACATTGCATTTTAAATTCACAACGTTACCAGCAAGACGAACATGCATCCCTCATAGGACTTGTTCTGTTTATGTTTGTACTTCCTAATTGCTTGCTCTAACAATTTGAAAATATGCAACGGCCAATGGTAACTCCCCGGATCAGATACATCAAGTACTGTATCGATGTGCCACGGTGAGATGACATGTTACACGGTCGGACACAGAAATATTTTCAGCAAGAGCAGGATGAAATGCCTCCTGAACTCCATCCTGTCATCTTCAGTATCCATAACACACTGGTTGACAAAACACTTCAGCTGTATAGTTTTCAACCGGTGAAATCTTCTTTTTTATTGAGACATGGGCAGCATTCATACCGTTGAATGGTGGGAAGTCATCAACTACAACATGGATGGGTATACAATAGTGTAAAATGAGCTATGGCATAGGTAGAATAAAGAAAAAATCACGGAGACCGAAACCATTTTAACCAACTGAATTTTGTGCAACAGATAAAGGTATACTCACCACCGGGCAGGATTCCAAAAACACGCTGAAAAAGCTCGAGCCCAATGCGGATATTCCCATGATCTAGTTTTAGGGTGCTCATTTCAATGTCGTAGGCCTTGGCCAACATCACCATTATGCCTTGTTTCACATGCCACTTTGGGACAAGTTTCAGGAAACCAAAACCAATTGCTTCTATCTCATCAAGCTTTGCTTGAGCCTTGTTGGTTTCCAGGTCTTTGAACAAATCCACGATGTAGCATGGTGAGCACCTGGTCTCTAATAATTTCTGTCAATATATGACGCGATCATTAGAAGCAAATAATTGTTTAGGAACTATAACAAGAGCATAATTTTGTGAATGATGTATTACCATCTTTTCTATGTGTTGAAGGTGGTTTCTGGGGAGAGAGCACAAATTAAATCCAAGTACGAACTTCTCTTGTATTGCCCAAATTCAACTAAGTCAGAGGTACAAAAAATTGGAGAAAATAAGGTCAATATATAGGAACCTCTATAAGTGCAACGGATAACAAAGAATACTGAAAATAACCAAATAAATTCAGATTAGGATAATCGAACGTGTAAGACCAACCGTGTGACGGTACATACGATATTAACTATAGAAAGAAGACACACCCATTTTAACAAAATTAAGAACTCATTTCATCCAGTGTCGCGCAAAATTATAAACAAAATGACAAATAAGACAGAAAAACAAGGACCAAGTTTCAGCTATTGTATTTTCAATATCAACATAAACACTTGTTCAACAATAACAAGACATAGAGTAATTTAACTATCAAACTCTATTAATCAAAGTATTGCAAAAATGCTCAAGACACAAGGACTATATACGCGTTCACACTATTCTAATAATAGGAAGATTTACTTACATGACAATTAAATTATTCAAAACCTGATATATATATATATATATATATATATATATATATATATATATATATATATATATATATATATATATATATATATATATATATATATATCAATCTGAGTAGGTAAAACCTTTTAGGAATATTCCTTAAAAGTTAAATTTGATCACAAGATACACCAATTTAAAATTGAATTTACACAGTTGCACTTATTGCTCCTTGGACGATAAACCAAACAATTATTTAAAAAACTCATTATAAAATTCAATGTATTTTCAATTCCAATTTTGAGCACATACATTAAAACAAGGACTAAGTTTTAGCTTTTGTGTTTTCTATATCAACATAGATACACATTCAACAATAACAAGACATAGAGTAATTTAACTATCAAACTCTGCTAATCAAAGAATTACAAAAATGCTCAAGACACAACTACCATATATGCGTGCACACTATTCTGACCATATGAAGATTTACTTCCATGACAATCAAATTATTCAAAACCAGCTAAATAATGACTATTAGAAACCAGCTATATATACATGTATAGTAATAGAATCAATCTGAGTAAGTAAAACTTTTTAGGAACATTCCTTAAAAGCTAAATTTGATCACAAGATAGACCAATTTAAAATTAAATTTACACCGTTGCACTTGTCGCTCCTTGGACCATAAACTATACAATTATTTAAAAAACTCAGTATAAAACTCAATGTTTTTTAATTCAGGTTTTGAGCGCATCAATTGATTAACAGGATATTACCATCCATGTTGTAAATATTTATATTTGAGGTTTCGTTAAAAGCTACTCTAAGTAGTAATTGAATACACAGGTGCTAAACCTATACTTTTCCTAAACCACTTAATTAACTTATATGTATAGTAATAAAATCAACCTGAGTACAGAAAAATCTTTTAGGAACATTTCATAAAACCTAAATTTGATCACAAGACACACCAATTTTAAATTGAATTTACACCTTTACACTGATTGCTCGTAAAACCGTAAAACAATCAATTATTTAAAAATCTCAATATAAATCACAATGTAATTTTAAAGAAAAATAATGAGCACAACAATTATTTAACAAGATTTTATCATCCATATTATAACTATTTGTTTTTTCAATTAGGCTTCGTTAACAAGTACTCTAAATAGTAACTGACTATACAGGTCCTAAATATACTTTTCCTAAATCAAAACACAACCAGCAAAAACAAATTAAAACAATCCAACCAATTATTTTTTGCTTACTCAACACAATCAACTATGCATATTCAATTTAAAGAACAAGCAACATTGCAAAATATATTTTTGAAGACACATCCAAGATAACATTCAGTTACTGCGAGTACGTCTAATTTTTAACTCATCATCACAAGACTTGGCTTCTAGTCTACAGGAATAAGCTATTTCCTAAAGCAAATTATACATTGACTTATTTCAAAACCATCTACAACAGGACAAATTATACGTTGACTAATTATAAAAAGACACAAAGGATATACTCAATTTTTGTCTCTAAAAAACACAAATAGAAGAACCATCTTGTATTTATCTATCTCAGACCAGTAAGAATCCATGTTTATAAAAAATGTTTATAACCACTAATTCTGTATGGCAACGCGACTAGGTAGCGAGATTGTAAGCGGCAATGGCTCGGGCTCCACAAGCAGAACAAGGGCCACGCTTGCTAGTTGTATGTCCATGCTGGTGTGCGATGTGGCGGAGTAAGATGAGGAGTGGATGTAGGACCGACGGTGACATGTAGCAGAACTGGCAGCGCAGGGGTGGGTCTCCAACAGTGGCGTGGGTTGTTGCGGAGCGAATTGAGGAGTCAATGTGTCTTCGTGAGTCTTCGTGGCGTAGTTGTGACTTTGAAGCGCCCCTGTTTGGGTTGATGACCGGCGTTCCAACGGCGCTGACCACAGGTAGGAGGGTTTAGAATAGCACTGAAAGTGGAAAAGTTGGAGGAAAGATGATGCACGGTAATCCTGTGTATAAATTAGGTTTACATTGGTAAATTGGATACAATAGGATTTACCTTAGGTAATTGGGAATGTGGATTTTTGAGAATATTGGAATTTTTGGTCCAGCCCATTAAAAATTAGCAAGAGTTGGCAGAATCTGTGTTGGTAACGTAGCGGGATTAATTGATAATATTAACTTGAATATTACCATCTTATTCAATTTTATTAAGTTGCATGGCAAATTGACTTTAACTTCTTTATTCAACTTTACAATATGTAATTTTCTAGCAAATTATTTTTTGACTAAGTCAAAGATTACAACTAATTAACTTATCTAATTTGATTAAGATTTTGCACAATGTCAACTTATTTTTTTTACTATCTATGTCATTTTATAATATTGTTTTCTTTAAAAAAATCATTCTTCAAATTTAATTTTAATATCAAGAGGACTTTATGTTTTGCATGATTATTAGACTAAGGGATATAATATAGCAGCGTAAAAAATTTTAGAAAGACACAAATCAAATGGTCCATCTAGAGTACATAAATCGAAGGGTCCAATTTCACTCTTTTTGCTTGGCACATGCTTCTGGTCCATCCACTACTTCTCTTTTTTTTTTTTTTAAGTAAATATCTCCTCTCACCTATCATTGATCACTATTTGATTCACACTCACTTACTCAAAACTCTTTTCACTCTTTGCTTACAAAACCAATAAATTAGAGAAAAAAAATCTCTCTTCCAATCAATGACTCCCTCATCATCAATAAATCTAAGTTTAAGTGTCTTAAAATTTAAGATGTTGATTGTCTTAAAAAATACATAATTTATTATTTTAATTGTCCTAATTATATTGCATAATTATTTTTTAATTTAGTTTTTCAATAATAATAAAAGTAATAATATTATAGATTAATCATGTTTATGTTGATGATTAAATGATAATATTATAATATATTGTGTCTAGATAATATGTATTAGTAAGAGTTAGTTTATGTTAATGTTATGAGTTATCGTGTATGTTATTAGGGAAATTACATAAAAAAAAAAAAATTTTGGGTAAGTTTAATGTTAATTTATTAGCATGATCACGAAAACTAGAATTATAATTTAGATATTTTTGAATTTTATTAGTTATTGTTAGAAGCTAAATTATATTTAGTATTATTAGATATTATAATTTAATATTTTTAAATTATGTAATTTTTAGTGGATGTGAGATTTAGGATTTTTGGGGTGCGATGGTGGGTCTTTTCGAAATATAGATTTAGTATTTTTTGGATAATTAATTAATTATTATAATATTATTTATTATATGTTAATAAAAATAAGATATTTTTATAATTTTATTAATTATATTATTTTTTTATGTAAAATTAGTTATACTATTTTATTAATTATATTATTTTTATTAATTTTATATGTTAATGTTAAATTAATTATTAACTTCAAGAAGGGTTTACTTCTGATACCATATTGAACAGAAAGAAGGAAAAAGTAAAATCTGTTATTGAACTTCCCAATTCAATGTTTATATACATGCACTATAATAAAGTTGATCAAGCCTGTGACTAATTAAGCCCTAATTCTAACTAATTAGTACAGCTAATTTTAATTTCTAACTAACTTTAACTTATGCTACTAGTCATACATCTAATAGTATGTGATAAGAATTAGAATTTTATTTTTGAGGTAATTATAATGATAATATTAGTATGTAATAAAAATTATAATTATATTTTTCTTTTTTTTAATATTATTAATTTTTGTTAAAACTTAGAACTAATATAAATACAAATCATATTAATCTACGAATTCTACAAATCATATTAATCTATAATATAAATACACAATTTTCATCCTTATCATGATAGTCAAGTAACTGCATAACAAACTTAATATTAACCATATTGTAGTACACGAAACTTAACTAAATTTATAATATTAATCTATCATAATATATATATATATATATATATATATATATATATATATATATATATATATATATATATATATATATATATATATATATATATATATATATATATATATATATACATTCAAATATTCAGGAAACTTTGGTGTAGGTATGATCTCCAGATCCAATGCATGTATGAAATATGGCTCTTCAAATGAATGTTAGTTTGCTAGTATATTTGCTACTCCGCTACATCTGCTTTTATAATGCCATCAGTTTGGTCCTCATTTTCATTTGGATCAACAATTGCATAGTTATTTTCAAACTCGTCTTCACTATCATTATTATAGTCTTCCCATTCAATATTTCGATCGACTTGAGATTGTTCAAATTCAATATACAGATTGATGAATGACACTTGTGATCGAGTTTGATAATAGACTAAAAATTAAATATCTCTTATATGCTCGCTTCATCGGGTACATACTTCGTTTGAAAAATTGAACAAATTTACCAAACATTAATATATGATACTCGTACAAAATACATGACGGCACTTTCTTCAATATTTGAGGATCTATCCTTTCTCAAATCACACTTTTTAGTTCTTCAAATGATAATATCAAATGAACAACAAGACAAGATGAATTATCACAACCAAATCTTTCTCCCTCATGTGTTTGTAATAAAATCTACCCACGATAATATATTCTTAACATAATTCTATCATCCATTTTATTTTTCACTACCAAAAAAATTACTAAGTACTGTCGGAAATATCGTCTAAAAAACGATAAAATCCAATGGTAAAATATTTACCATCGAATTTTACGTCGGTATTTATCAGACGGGATAAACATCGCCGGTAAAATATTACCAGCTGATTTTTGTGTCTAAAGGTAATTTTCGTCAGATTTAGGAACGAAATATAGATAGTAAGAAAACAGAATCTGTTGAACGTTATCGTCAGAAATTTGTTTACCAATAGATTAATCCGACGGTAATGCCAATGGAAATTTTTTTTAATTTTTTTTGAAAAAATTGATTGGGTTGTTACCCTCAGTATATTCCCATGGTAATTCTGACGGTAATCTTTTTTATTTTTTTAATAATTTTTTTCGTCCATCTATAATGTACCCTGATAATTAATAATTGAAATAGTATTTTAAACCTGATGTGAAATATCAAACATACATATTAAAATACGGAATGATGGTAATTAAAATATCTGAAATAATATTAATTATATTACATTCTTCTCAAAGTTTGGTAAAGAAATACATATCATAGAACTATATTTATATTAACCTTATTCAGATTCATTATCTTCTTCTTCTAGTTCACCATCCTCCTCTTCCGAGGTAGTTTCCTGATCAACAAACTCGTCTTCCTCTTCTTCATCGCCATCAACCCTGTTTTCTTCTTGAAGATATCGCCCTCTGGTGGTAGTACGTCGTCATCTATTCCAATGTTAATGATGTCATCATCCGTAATAGCCGACCTAAGGGTGATCAGCTCACTGGTATCAACCACCGTTTTCGAAGGAGTTGGGTCATCAATCTGGTAAGGTTCCTGACCCTCTGTCCTATCATCATACTCGATGCAGCCTCTTGGCTTAATCTTAACCACAACCACCCAACTAGACTTTCATGAACTCGGATAAGACAAATAGTATACCTGTCGTGCATTTTGAGGTAGAATAAAAGGATTGTAGTGCCTATATTTCTTAGTTACATTAACTTTAGTAATATCGTAGTCCTTATGCTTTCGTGTTCTTAGTCGCGAACTTGGATCATACCATTCACATTTAAACACACACACACACCTTGTATGTAGTGCGACAGAAATACTCTAATTCAACTATGTTGTGCAACACAACAAACCAATTAGAATGACCACCGCCTGAATTCCCACAAACCTAAACTCTGGTGTTATCTATTTTCTTTTCAATTGACCATTGTAAAGAATAGAACCAATATCCATTAACATTGTATATCGTATAGGTAGTAACCTTATTCATTAGGCCCCACTAAATACAACTAGTTTTGAATCTGTTGTGTCACCTAGATGTACATTGACTTATTCTCTGAACCAACATGGAAAATTGGTCAATGAGGTACCAAGATTTGCCTCTTGGAATAACCTATATGATAGAATAGGATAAAGAAGTTTTGATTAGATTAAGAAGTTATTATCTTACTAATTGCAATATTTACAAACAAACTCACATGAGGTAGGGTGAAATCTAGTCACAGTTAAGCAACACATGCGGATGTGCGGTATCGATTTCCTTTTGCTCTAACCAATAGTTACTGCCCGCACCCATTGCAGCTCCTTCCGAAACAAAGATTGGATATGTTGTTCCACTTGACGAGGATTCTTCCCTCTCATCATTCCTTATAACCCTTGTTCTACGTGACTCAATATGAGGGTGAAAATAGAATAAGCAAAATGCAGATATTTCCTTAGCTAAGAATGCTTCACAGATGTTTCCCTCAATTCGAGCTTTGTTCTTCACAATGCGCTTGAATGAATCAATCATCCTCTCAAATGAGTACATCCACCGAAATTGGACCAACCCACATAGTATTGCTTCATACAACAGGTGGATTGCTAAGTGTTCCATAATGTCAAAAAAGGATGGAGGAAATATCTTCTCTAACTTATAAATTATGATGGGAATGTTCTTGTCCATGACTGTGAGATCATTAATGCTAAGTTTCATAGCACATAACTCCCTAAAGAACTCACTTATTTCTATGAGGAGTTTCCAGATATTGGTTGGAGGTTCTTTGAACATGATAGAAAGCAAAGACTCCATGAAGACGTGACAATTATGACTCTTCAACCCAACAAGCCTACCCTGTGAGATGTTTTCACACCTGCTCAAGTTAGAGGCATAACTATCAGAAAACCTTAATCCTCTAATCCACTTACAAATATTTTATCTTTGTTCCTTCATTGGAGCGAACATCACCATTGGTTTATTCCACTGCTCGTTATCAAATATCTTTAAGTTCAAATCTGGATGCTTGCAAATGTCCACCAAATCTAACCTAGTCTTATCATTATCCTTTGTTTGCTCATCGTCCATTACTGTGTGCATGATATTATCAAACACGTTTTTTTAATATGCATCACATCAAGACAATGTCGAACCAAGTTGTCTTTTCAATAAAACAACTCCCAAAATATACTCTGTTTAGTCCAATTACACTTCCTGCCATATCCCGGTGGTCTCAAACCTGCCTCGTTATCGACAATCCTTGGGATTCTACTAACACGATGCCAAATTTGCCTACCATCTAACCTCACGGATGCCTCTTGTTGTTCAGTTGTATTCTTTTTGAATGAGTCTTTGTTGCGCCGAAAAGGATGATCCATGTCGAAGAATCTTCGATGGCAATCAAACCACAAGCTCTTACTGCCATTCATTAACCAAAATGTCTTTGTATCTTCAGTACAAATGGGACATGTCATTCTGCCCTGAATGGACCAACATGACAAAATCTTGTATACAGAAAAGTTGTTAATGGTCCACATCAACGCAACATGCAGTTGGAAGTTTGTCTTTGTCAAAATATTATACGTTTCTAGGCCATGAATCCACAACTCCTTTAACTCATCCACCAAGGGCTACAAGAAGACATCTATTTTTGGCCTTTGAATTGTTGGGACCGGGTATGATGCAAGTTAGAAACATGTATGTGTCCTTCATGCATATTTCAGAATTCAAGGTATAAGGTGTCATGACTACAAGCCAACATGAGTACGCGTTACCGAAATTGGAATTTGGTGCGAACCCGTCAGAGCATAAAGCTAGTCTAACGTATCTAGGCTTGCTCGCAAATGTAGGATGGACCCAATAAAATGCTTCCAGGCTTCTCCTGTAACAGATGCGTCATGATTCCATCATCTCTCTTATTGTTGCTATGTCAGGTCATGTGAGGGGCCGAACTCATCGATGCATACAATCATTTCAGCCTAAGGATTAAGAGTAACTAGTGCATCTGTTTCATTGAAACTCTCTTTAACTGACATTTACCAATCTATTCTCTCTCGACTTGGAACTTCGGTGATTTACAAAATCTACATTCAGTTAGGTCTGCATCCCTATTGTAATATAGCATACAACCATTCAAACAACAATTAATTTTCACCGAGTTTAGACCCAATTTCAAAACTAGCTTATTTGCTTCGTAGTGGTTTTGGGGGATGCTAGTGGTCCCGACAAGTACCAGTTCGTCGCAAAGAGTGTCCTACTTATCAAAAGTCTATTGAGTATGATTTGACTCTGACTTAATACTCATCATTCTAACACGTGCAGACAACACCGAATGAATGCACCCCTCAAACAAAGGTCTCGCAGCAGATTCTAACAGATGATAAAATCTCTTTCCCTCTAAGTTAGGTTCTTGTTCAGCCTCTTCCAATTCTGTAATACCTCTTGCATCAAACATCATCTCGTTGTGTCTCTCTTGGTTACCCTCCCAAATTATTTCTTCTATGTTTAGTTCTCTCACCACCCGAACCCTCGTTGATCGACATCAAATTTGAGGCAGACTGGTTAATTCCCTACTCATCCACTTCGTCATGTTCCGTCCACATCCAATACCTATCCTTGACCCATTACAGTAGAGGTGAGGTGTTATGTCTGCAAGTCCTAACCACTTAATCGGTCGGCACTTTTGACATGGACACCTAGATTGGCCTTCAGATCTAAACGGTTCCATTCTGAAGACATATGCAACAAATGCGTCAACCCCCTCAAAGAATTCAGGTTTTAAACTCCCCGTCCACCGTTATCCCTATCATACATCCATAGACGATGACTTAGAATCATATTGAAATATATACCCTAGAATTCAACAAACAACATAAGTTATTAATTTTTTTTAGAAAATTCGGTAAAGTGTACCCTATAATTAGAATCTCCCACCAAATACAATTATCATTTTCTGACAAACCAAACATATTTTAAACAATTTAAATGACAATTCGGCATAACTTTTTAATTCAAAGACATCCATCAGATAAATATAACAGTTTTCACAGAGAAAACAGCTGCTGGCATAAATTATAACATACACGCATTCAATAAAATATCAAATTCTAACTGTTCTAGTGTGCAACCACTTATAACTCCACAATTTTTAGCAAACAAGTGTTTCGAGAAGGTGCCACTGCGCGACCTTCTCTCACTTCCATCCTAAAACTCTATCCTAGAAAAAGTAAGTCTAATAAAATTTAATAATTTATTATATTCAAAGATAGAAAATCAACCTGAAATATTATTGCAGAAACAACAAAAAAGCAAACTCCAACTAATTTTAGAGAAAATAATACCGTCTTAATAAAAAGGACAACGTATTAAATTCACAAGTTGAAACTAATTCAAAAACTAATTTAAAAGAATAAGTAAAACTCATTATTCTAATTAATTAAAACTTAACTCTAATTTCACCAAACTAACAAGAGGCATGACAAAAATAAGTGACATAAGTTTAATACAATTGAAAGAAACCCATTCACTAAACTCAACTAAAATCTTCCAATAATACAAGCACTTTTAATCTCACCTTACTTAACCTACTTTAACATTATTTAATTTTGATATCCATTAAATTAACATAGCAAATCCTAAGCGCACACTTCATTAAACAAATTTAACCACTGGTTTAACAAAAACTTTAACAAAATATTAAAATCACAAATTAATATGTAAAAATAAGATAACCATATAACCAATAAATCCAATGATAGTGGCTGCATGGTCTCTTTAACATGGTGGTGACAGAGGTGGCAGTGACGACAACGTGAACAAAAACCACGGCAAAAAATACGGCGAGGACAATAGCAGTAGCAGAATCAACGACGACGTGTAGCGGTGACTTCAGTGGGTACCCCCGGCAGTGGCAACAGTGATAGTTCGACGGTGAGGGAGAGAGAAGATGAGAAGAGAGAGAGAAGAGATGGAGCATTCGCACAACTGAGGGGGAAGGGTTTCGCATTTGAATTTCAATCCAATTTTACCGTTGGATTTTTTCAACTGTAAATCACCAAAACGACGCATTTCATTAAACCGTAATACCAGCGGAAAATCCAACTGTAACATTGGCGCCGGTGAGTTATATTTTCGCGCCAATAATTACCATCGGCTTTAGCGACGGAAAATCTCTTCCGACGGTAACCTTTTATGGCAACGAAGTTTTCCTCCTTTTTGCCGGAAAATCCAATGGTAATTCTGACGGTATTCAACGTTTTTCTTGTAGTATTTTTGTCACTGTTACTTTCACTCATTCTCTTCTGTTATTAAAAGAAAGAAAGAACGAGGTGAAGATGAAAGAGAAAAATGCACAATTGGTAAAAACACACTGCATATTTATAGATTCCACTAATAGAAGTAGGGATAGCAAAAAAATTTGCACCCGCAAAAATTATTCACAACAAAGAGGTTAACAGGGACCTACAAAATTTCTATCGGAACAAAAATCTGTCTCACAAATAAATGAAGACAGAGGTGGAAATTGAGATACTCGCCTCACAGGATTAATGAAATTTTTGCAAAAAAAAAAAATTACTTAAATATTCATATATATAAAAGTTGTGTAAATAACTCTAATTTATTTTATTTTAATTTATATATTAAAAGTTTAATGTGTGTTATTATGTTAATTTTGTGTTAAATTATGTTTTATTTGATATATTTTATTAAATTATATAAAATTTTATTATAATTGTATTAATTTTTTAAATTAAATTTAATAATATTAATAAATATCTACGAATATCTGCCTCCGAAAAAAAAAAAAACGAAAACTCATAACGAAAATGGGAAAAAAAAAAAAAGAAAAAGAGAGAGAGAAGGATAAGAGAAGCGTCTCACCCCTATAAAAATTCCCATCTCTAAGTAGGACACTCTAATTTTCTATTTGGCTTTTAAAATTTTTTTGCATCAATGTAAATCAAACCCAGCAATTTGCAATTTTATTATCTAAAAAAAACATCAAACCATAACTTAAACCCTCCCAATTTTGTCCCCCTCCATTTTGGGCATCATAAAATCGGACTGTCGAAATTCCTTTTACATCATGTCAACAAACAAATCATTGGGAACAATTTGCTAATTTACAATTTATAATAAAAATTAGTTCCATATTAGAAAAAAATTCGAACGACTAGAATAATCGGCGATAACACACAATTTTAATTCATATAAAAAATACAAATATTTTATGTGTATACTAAAATTAAAATTAGTTATTAAAATTAATTATTAATATAAAATATATGTTAAAATATAAATACATATTAAAAATAAATTAAAAAAAAAAATATATATATATATATATATATATATATATATATATATATGTGGTTGTACCAATAGCATTTTTTAAAAAACTTAGCCTCAGAGTTACTGTAAACATTAAACATGTACCGTATCCAAGGAACTCGTAAGCTGTACCGAATACTCTGCTTTGGGGGACGTTACTGTAACTCTGTAAGCATTAGTCTTCAATTCTTACCGATACACTGGTATCAGAACTTTTTGTTTTTCTGGTGGCTACTGATATTAGAACTTTAAAATCGATTAAGATTTGAAGGAATGTTGAAAAAAAAAAAATTAACCTGGGTAGATTTTCCACACAATTGGTGCCTTGGTGGTCACCACACGCCAGCTATACGTACATTGAATATTAAAAAGACGGAGAAGGAAGGGAAGCAGGACCCCCCATAAGCTAAGTCGAATTCACGTACACACACATACACGCCCCACAATTGACTACCGCCACCGCCATCCACTCTCTCATAAATCCATTCCCGAAGCAATAATGATGCCAACACTCCGAGTTTGAACTTGGAAGTTGAAACCCGCCCTCCTCTTGAGACTTGTTTCCCATTTTCAAGGTTATCCATTTTCATGTTAAAAAATGATTTTACTTATCTTTTCTTTTGCTTTTTATCTAGTACTATGTTTTTAAATTACACTTTCAAATTGTTTGAACATATTGTATAATGTACACTTATTAAATTACACTTTCAAATTGTTTGAACATATTGTATAATGTATACTCATAAGTGTTTTTTTTCTTTTAAAGTAAAAAGTGCTCAACACATCAAGGTCGAGCAACAGGAAGTCTAGTAGTAAAAGACAACTCATAAGTGTTAAATACAAAAAGGAGCATAAATATCTTTTCTAAATAAAAACATTCACGTAACACATTGTTTGACTAAGGGTTGTATCAGAAGATACAAAATATAAAGAATAAAACAACTGCAATTCTTGGCGAGCAGTAATCTTCTGAGAAATGAAATTTGAAGTTGAACACTTCTCCAAAGAGATGAACTAACTACCAAGGGAATCTTACCTTCGTATGTACAAAATATTTTCCTTCATCTAAGGCGTATAGTTACAGTAGCTCAGTTCTACATTATCCCATGCATGTCATATTTCATCATTTTTCTACAATTTTAATTGTCCGTTGATCTACCAAGAAGGGGGTAAGGAACCAAATTAAAACACTCATTACAGAGAAAGACAAAAGTACAAAACACTTGGGCATACAATAATTATATCCCGAAAAAGAGGTTTGTATACTACATGTGACGTGAGATTAATATAAGTGTGACTTTATGTCTTTACCCGTCATTTTTCTGACTGGGAAAGCTCAAAGGATATACAAGGGTAGAGTTGATTTCTCGTCACCAAAAAAAGCGCGGCGAGCCACATCAACTACTGGTGGCGAACTCCACCTGCATCTCCAGATGAATCGAAGTTCCCTCCAAAAGAGGTTAACAAAGCAGAAAGACCACCCCTGCTAACATTATCACCGCCATTGCCACCGATCCCAAGACCAAGAAGATCCCGGGTCATGGGAGGGGACCCCATCATCACATCTGCAAAACCCGGATCCCCACATGGAAGTCCAAGCCCAAGGTTATGATCTGCCAAACTCGGATTCTCTTGCTTCACATGGCTGCTCATGTTCCATTGCATTATTGGGTTCTCAATGCCGCTCTCGTCTTGAGGATGATATCCCGTAGATGACGTGGCTAAGCCTAAACCTCGAAGAAGCGACGTGTTGGAAGAAGCTGCACCCATTTGAGCTGCCTTCTGGAGCAATGCGGTGGCAGACAGTGCAGCTGTTGTTGATGGCTGTGGACATGCAGTGTAGTGATGGCGAGGGTCGTTAACGTTGTTGGAGAGATAGAGTGGCACGGAGAGGGAGAGTGACGTGGCTGCCGTGACGTTGGGGAATGAGGTGGTTGATGGTGCTGCTGCTCCGGCTGAGGATGCCAACACAGTTGCAAGAACAGTGCTAGTTGTCACAGCTTTCGCAACACACGTTGTTGGCGGTGACAGCCTCGTCGCATTTTCCGGAATTTCTGATGCCAAAGCGAAAAAAATGTTATATGCATCACTTGTATTTTTTTACTTTTAATATTAAAAATCATTATAGAAAACAGATATACACAAAAATAATACAATCATCGTTTCCCTAAATATGAGTACTAAAAACCAAGACAACAAGCCCATTGATAAATGGAAATATCTGGTACTACTTTAACTTCAGTATCTCACTTATGTCTGTTATTAAATTTGGAGACAATGGCCTAACTCCACACTGGAAAATCAAGGTGTTACTATATATCCGTATGTTTGGATGGGTGGAAAAAAGGTGAGATGAAATGGAAAGAAAAGAAACATTAATGAGTTGTAAGTTCTAAGTTTTAAATTATTCTATAAAAATAAATAAAATGAAGAATAAGAGAACGTACTTCATCTCCGTTTTCTTGCTTTTCTTCTCAAAATAAATTAGGAGAAATGTGAATTTTTAACATTTTCTTTTTCATAAAACCACCACATGACAACGACCAGATTACGGGTTTGTCACTACTCGCTACTGCTTAAATTGCCTTAAATTGTCAGCTTCCAAAAGACCCCGTCCGCAAGAGCAAAAACAATTGGAAAAAAATAAAATAAAATAAAATGGAAACACATGGTAGTATGTATATACTATAGTAATGACAAAAAACGGATCCTCTGAGTTTAATTGACGTCTGCGTCATGCCTCTAAAAGTATCTTAAATTAAATAATTAAATAGCTACAACTATAGAATATAATTTTGGGTATATACTCAAACAGGTTCAAAAGAAATTTTGCCCTTGGCGTTTTTTATTTTTTAAAAAAATTTATTATATTGAAATTATTAAATTTTATAAAAATAAAATATGTAATTTTTTAGTTAAATTTGTTATTTTTATTTAAAAAAATAAATGATGTAAAATATAACAAAAAAATTTATATATCTTATTTTTATAAAATTTTAAAATTTTAAAATAATAAAATTTGTCAATACTTATTTTAATATATATTCTGTAAATTTTTAATAAGTTGAATATACAGCAAAAAAAAATTATTCTAATTCTTTGTATAATACACCTAAGACATTCTTTAGCAAAATTTCATAATTAATTTGAAAATTCTAGCGTGTAATTGAATGTGGATGAAAATAATTTCAAACATAAATTGACAAGAGATTTGACCCGATGTACGAAAAGGAACGTGCAAACAGCAAAACGACGCTCGGAAACAGCCATTGAACAGTACCTACCTGAGCTCTGAATTGACAGAGTCGGAGACACCACCGAAGTCGACGGAGTAAGCGGTGGCTGCGGCGGCGATGAAGAAGAAGCCGCAGTCACACCAGCACCAGCACCAGCACCAACACCGTCCTTGTCATCAGTGCTTAGGGTTTGAGCCTTAGCACTCTCTTCAGCTAACGCATCGCAAAAAGCTCTATGCGTAACAAAGCTATCCCTCCTTTTTCACACACACGAGACACACACTATTAGAAGCAGAAAAGAGAAGAATCAAAGGATCAATGATTTTGAAGGAAATTGAAAAGAAGAAAAACCTAGAGAACAAGGTTCCGCAACCGCATCTGTACTCTCTGGTTCCGCAGGTCTTCATGTGTGCCTTCCAATCGGATTGAACGGCGTATTTCTTTGAGCAACGTTCGCATTTGAGCTTCTTCTCGCCGTGCTTTCTGCAGAAGTGCTTCTTGATGCCGGTGAGGTCGCCGAGCGCCCTGGAAGGATTGTGGTGGACACACGAAGGTTCGGGGCACACGTACACCCTCTTTCTTACCTCCTTGGTGGCACGCTGCCGGAGCTTCCACGGGAGGTTGTGTCCCCGCCGGTGGAGCTGGAGGTTCTGGTCCCTCTGGAACCCCTTGTTGCAGATCTCGCACACGAAACGGTTCGTCGCTAACAGCGTCTTTGGCGACAAAGCAATCACTTCAGCATCCGGATCTGAAGAACATTATTCAAAAGCACTCATAAAGTGACACAAAATGGAGTAAGCTTTTTAAAAATTTAAGACATCTGAGTTAAAAAGATAGTGGTGTTGTATTAATTAGTTAATTAGTTAATTAATGATTGAATGTACCTGGCATTCCAGGGAGGTTTCGCTTCTTTTTTAGGGGCGGGGCGGGTGGTTGAGGTGCGGTTTCTAAGTCCAAAGCCGATAAGGTGGCGGCTTCCTCGCCGGAAAGTGGCATTGGTGGTGGCTCCGTCGTCATAGCTGCTCAATCAATTTATGAATGAGGGCAGAGGCTCATTCATATGCAGATGTAAGTAGTACTCTTTTCTCTTCTCTGGAAAGCTGAAAACTACCTGTTTAGTATTCCATGAAATGAAATGAAACACAAGGATCACCTACGTTATAATCACTGGTCAACTGAGACCTTATGATAATAATTAAAAATGTGTGTTAACTTTTGGTTTTTCCCTAGAAATGGAGAGGAGTGTTGGGATTGGAGGGTGAGAAAAGAGAGAAAGGTGTTGCTGGTTCCTATGAGACAGGGTTTCAAGTGTTCAACATTTTCTGGGTGGAGTCGTGGGCGGTGGGAACTGTGTACAACGGTCCTATAAGGCGGCGGTGTTTGGTAGGGGCTCAAGCCTCAAAGGAAGAGAGAGAGAGAGAGAGAAACAAGGAGAGAATATATTATTTATTTGAAAATGAGTTAAGACTTAAGAAGTAAGAACTTAACATAGTATCTGCATATGCATTAAAAAAATTAGGCTAAAGCGGCGCCACTTAACCATGGGTAAGTACTACGGGAGAGTGAGAAGAGTTTCTTTGTAAAAAAATAAATATTTGAGGGATGACTGGAACATCAGATTTCCATGGGCTATGACCACCGGTGTTAATTTCATTGTTAAGACAGCGGTGCTTTTCCTAATTTCCTGTACTACAACCTTGTACTATTGAATATTCTTCTCTAATCAATCTAGTAGTAGTATTTATTAATTTTGAAATTTTAAAGTTTATTTAACTTATTTTTATGTAAAATTTAGGAGAATATTAAGTTAAGAAGGATATATCACCTCATATCAACCTGATACTTGGCCTTAATTAGATCACCTCATCTTTCATATTGGTTTTTCTCGCAATAGCCACCTAGCCATCCTAAGAGTATGATTCCAATATTGTCCCCTACAGTATAAAGAACGCGTGATAAATATTTGGACCATGAAACACCTATTTGATTATCAGTAATAGTAATGTTAGAGCGAAAAAAAAATTATTTAATAAAATAAATTTTGACTATTTTTTATTAATTTTTTTTTGTTATTAAACATTTTTATTTGATTATTAATTTATTTAATTCTCACTCTTGCAATTTTAGAGTAATACGGATAATTCACGTTAATAAAATTTATGCAATTTAAAATTATGTAGAATTGATTATACATCTTGGGTTATGTTACGTGTACACAAAAATTAGCCATTAAAATCAGCTACTAGTATAAAATATATGTTAGAATATAAATATACATTAAAAATAAATTAAACCACATATATATTTATACACAAATATATTGGTGGCTGATTTTAGTGGCTGATTTTGGTGTACAAATAGCATTTCTCATACAAATCTTATCTTAATTATATATATAAAAATTGAATTAAGTTAAGTCGATTTATACTAAATACATGTAACATATACATGTAAATCGAATCAACCTGATTCAATTTACTATTGTATAGCATATATATAGTAAATCAAATCAGCTTGATTCGATTTACTACTTGTACAGATTATTGATATTTCTTACTTTAAGTTAATTTATTAATTTTAAAGCATAAATATCAATAAAAAAACTCCCATTTGAATAAAATAAAATATTAAAAATCAAAACGAATTAGAATAAAAATTCAAATTTTATGTTTTAGTTCTAATTAAAAAAATTTACATTTTTATAAATTTATGAATTTAAAACGAAACATTAATAAACGATTTTTAAAAATTCATTAAAAATTATCTTTTAACTCATTAACATCAAAAGAATAATTTTTGCGATTTTTTATGTTGAAAAAATTAATATAATAAAGTATAGCCTTCTAAGGTGATATAGGAGTTAAACTAACTTGGCTTTTTTTCAAAATCAAAAGTAACGCACAACATTATCAAAGCGTTTCTACTACACTTAATTTTACAATTTAAATAATAATTTAATTGATATAATATTTTAATTATTGTTCAAATCACATATTTTATAAGAGTAAAGTACCAAAATTGACCATGAAAAATTATATATGCTGACAAATTTGACCATAGAAAAATTAAAACTAACTTGTAATTATGAAAGATGGAATTTCATAAACAAAACTATCCAAATTCTAAAAATCTATCAAAAATGTCTAAATTGCCTCTCTACTCTAACTTAATCACTCTCAAACTCTAACCCCACCTTACCTCCATTTTCCAATCTCTTCACCAACACTCCCAATCTTCGGCAAATTCCTCGTCTACTGTCCTTTTTTTGCATGGGTTAGGCTAAACACAAATCCGACCGAAAAGAACAACTATTCCTGTTAGCCACCATTGCAACTTGATTCACCATTCTTTAGAGATCCTATGCACAGTTTCATTGGTGAAGAAAATCTAATTCGAGCTGCCATATCCTCCTCCAATTTGGCCTCATGACTTCGTTGCAATTTTAATCGTCACTTTTTGTCGCTTTGCAACTAACTGGCACTCCATCCTTCCTGATCTCAGCTACATTCGCCGATGATTCTGGTGTGACATGGAAGATGACGAAGGAGCTCCCTCCACAAATTGCAACAGTAACTGTGATACCATCAGAGATTATGCTACTATGCTGACTCTGTTTTTTTGGACTTTAGTTATTGCAATTTTGATCTTCTATGCATGAAGAACAGTATCATCCATCTCCAACAAAATGCAGTAGTTGATGATGAACTTGAAATCGATAGAATTTTGGAGTGTTACTGTTGTTGTTAGTGGTGTTGAGATTGAGATGGAATAGATGAGAAAAGAGAGAAAATAGAAGAGGAACTGGGAGATTGGGGGTGGTGAAGAGAATTGGAGAATGAAAATGAGGTGGGATTAGAGTTTGAGAGTGATTAGGTTAGAGTATAGGAATAATTTAAAAATTTTTAATAAATTTTTAGAATTTTGGTAGTTTATTTTTTTTTCCAAAGATAAATGTTATTTTATTAATATAAAATAAAAGTGTTTTCATAAGGAAGTACAAAAGAATTGGGTATTCCCATTTATCACCAACTGTGACTAAAAGAGTAAGAGCTTAAAGAAGAGTAAAGTAAGAGTAAAGAAAATTAGCAGCATCTATCAGGTATGGCTCACGAGTTCACGCACTAAATTGCTGGCTTCTTTCATTATCTCTGGTGCCGGGCTTATTACCTTCTCAAAAACACACCGATTCCTCGCTTTCCAAGTGCTCCAACACAGCGCCGCTATGAGGAGGGTCTTTTGTCTACCGTCGAATTGAGCCGCTGCCCAGGATAAGACTCGTTACCACCAATTGAAAAAGATCTCTTCTTCTCTCATCCATAGGTCAGGGGTTATTAAGTTTAGACTCCATATTATTGAAGACAAGGGGCATTGGAACAAAGCATGAGAAATTGATTCAGCCTTCAATATGCATCTTGGACAAGTGGCAGGAGTGGATGCGAACCGGCTGTGAACTTGTTGCAACACCGGAAGCTTTTTATGAAGACTTTTCCATAGAAAAATCTTAATTTTATGTGGTAATTTCAACTCCCAAATGCTATTCCAGACTCTGTTGTGTATGTTCTGGGGCCTCAATGAAGTAGGAGAATGAAAGAATTCATAAGCAATTTTGTATCCTGACCCAACTTCATATATACCAGATTTTGTCCAGCACCAATTAACTTCATCCTCCTCCTCTGTTGGTTTGATTGAAAAAATTTTATTGCATATATCAACTGAAAAAATCGGCTCAATCAGATTTCTATTCCAACTTCTATCAGGATTTAGTAACGTACTAACATAATACACTTGCAGATTTGGCGGAATTGTGAGTGCATTTTGAGGGACATTAAGGGGCACTGGTAGTGGGAGACAGGGGTCATGGAAGATGCGAACATTAGTGCCAGAGCCTATTTTCCATAACAAGCCTTTCTCGATCACCTTGCGCCCTTCAAGAACACTTCTCCAGCCCCACGACGGTACACTTCCTATCTCTGCATGTAGGAAATCTGTATATCTGAAATATTTAGCTTTGAGCATTCTTTTTTTTTTTTTACCAAAGATAGGAGACTCGAACCCGCAACCTCTTAATTGAGTATGAGGAGACTATGCCATTTGAGCTATAACTCATTGGCAGTTTTGAGCATTCTTGATAGAGTAGAATTAGGATATTTCATAGACGCCAACATTGCTTGCCCAATAAAGCCAAATTTTGCACCCTTAGGTCCTTGATCCCCAGCCCTCCATCTTTCTTCGGTCTCGTCATTGTGTCCCATTTAATCCAAACCATTCTTCGTTCTGCGCCTTTTTGACCCCACCAAAATTGCGAGAGCATGCTATGAATCTCAGTCAACAGCGTGTCCGGGAGCTTGAAACAAGAGAGTGTATAAATAGGAATCGCCTCCCCCACCGCTCTCAATAGCGTGTGCCTGCCACCTGATGACAATAGACTTCTTTTCCAACCCATAATCCTCTTCTGAGCTTTATCCTTGATAGCTCCAAAGGTTGCTTTCTTTGATTTTTGAACTATAGAGGGCAGTCCCATGTATTTGTCTTGTGCTCTGATATGTTAAATGTTTAGTGTCTGAGCAACTGTTAGTCTTGTGTTATGAGGTGTGTTGTGATTGAAAAAGATAGCCAACTTATTCAAATTGACTTTTTACCCACTGAAACCCTCATAGATCTCTAGCAATTCTAGAATACTTTGGCTTGTATTAGGTGCGTTCTTGCAAAAAAGGATTGAATCATCAGCAAACAAAAATTGATTAACTGTTTGGCATCTCTGATTAACTTGAACTCCTTGAATTAATCTATTTTGCTCTACCTTGTGTAGCAAGAAGGAAAGCCCTTCTGCACAAAAAAGAAAGAGATATGCAGATAGGGGATCACCCTGTCGGATGCCCCTATTTGGCTTAAAATAGCCAAAAGGTTGACCTTCCACAACAACAGAGTAAGAAACAGTCGTTACCAATTCCTTAGTCCAGTTAATTCATTTAGCATCAAAGCCCAGCTTATCCATAATATACCATAAAAAATTCCATTCAACCATATCATAAGCCTTGCTCATGTCTAGTTTAATAACCATCTCATGCTCTGCCCCACTTCTCTTATTTTTCAAATAGTGCATACATTCGTAGGCAATTAGAATATGATCTGAAATGAGTCTACCTTTGAGAAACGCACTCTGATTTGGGCTTATAATTTTATTCATAATACCTTGTAATTGGTGCACCATAACTTTAAAAATAATTTTATACATAACTGAAGACAAACTGATCGGTCGTACCTGAGTCATGTCATTGGCATCTAGCACCTTTGGAATCAAACAAATTTGAGTATGATTGAAGCTTTTAAGAATTCTGCCGCTGTGAAAGAAACTTCTCACTGCCTTAAAAACGTCACCTCCAACTATATCCCAGAAAAAGTGAAAAAACTTAGCTGTAAACCCGTCATCACCAGGAGCACTCTGAGCATGAACACTAAATGTAGCTCTTTTGACCTCGTCCATAGTTACTGGCCTTTGGAGCCTACGGTTCATGGAAGCTGTAACCTTAGGCTCCAAATCCTCTAAGTATGGATTCGGATAAGCCGAACAAGAAGAAGTAAAAATATCGCAAAAGTAGTATTCAGCTACCTTTGCAATATCCTCCGGTTTCGATGCAATCTCATTGTCCCTCCCCACTAATCTCCAAATTATGTTCCTTAGCATCCTTGATTGAAATTTCTGGTGAAAGAATCTAGTGTTCTGATCTCCTTCTTTTAGCCACTTGACTCTAGATTTTTCTCGCCAATAGCTCTCTTCTTTCAAATATGCCAGCTCCAACTTCTCCTCCAAATTGGTAACCTCCTCTCCCCCATTGATTCCAGCCACCCGTAACTCCTCTAGTTTAGCTTGAAGGTCCTCAATTTCTTTCCGGGAGTTTACTTTGTGAGTTTTCTGCCATTGAACTAGTCTATGTCTACAAACTTTCAACTTTTGGGCCAAAGAAAACATAGCCGAGCCTACAACTTCCATTCTCCACACTTCACTGACAATTCTCTTGACATCCTCTTCTCCACACCAACATTCCTAGTATTTAAACCGCCTTTTACTATGCCAGGATTGAGGTTCGGTTTCCATCAAAATTGGAGCATGATCCGAGCCTGACTCTGTGAGCCTGTGTACCACTGCATTCGGAAACTTCAACTTCCATTCCATCCCAACTAAATAGCGGTCAAGCCTCTCCTTCACCAAATCCTCTCCTTGTCTTCGATTTGTCCACGTGAAAGGGCGCCCCACTATTCCAATATCCACTAATTCGTTACTGTCAATAAATTTAGTGAATGTTGCAATGGTGGTTGCTGATTTTTGGCCTCCACCCTCCTTTTTCACTTGGCTTGTTATAGCATTAAAATCGCCTGCTATTACCACTTTTCCTTCCAGGTGTTGGCTCATTGTTGTAAGCTCCTTAAACTGTAAGGATCGAATTTGTTCCAAACAACTCAAATGGACACCAATGAACTCCCATACCTCACTGCTTCCGACTTCCTTAATTTTGGCTGCCACAAAGAATTCTCCACTGCTAATAATTTGAACACTGATGATGTCCTTCCAAGCTAGCACAAGTCCTCCTGCCACTCCTGCCGATTAACAATATGCCAGTTTTCGTAGCCGCATACCCGAAGTTTTACTTCCACCTGTCGAGATTGGTTCTTTGTTTCACTTATAAACACAATTTCGGGGGAGTGGGATTTACAGATCCCTTTTAAGGTGTGAATTGTCAGGGGTCTCCCCAAACCCCGACAATTCCAAACTATAGTTCTCATGGCGCCTTGGGTGCCATTTGTAGGCTGGCACCCTCCACCATCTGTTCAACTGCATTTTCATCCTCTATTCTTGCTTTCTTTGTAGATCCTTCAGCTATACCACTCATCAACCTTTTTTGGGTTCACTTTTAGTATCTGACTCTGCAACATCTTGTCTTGCTAACCTTTTCCACTTCCTACCTTTCTCTGTAGTGAGACACTGCCCAATAGCGAATTGCATAAGCTGCCCTTCATCTTCCTTGGTATTGGACTGACCAGCTATGATAACCTCCATGTATTCTGTTATAGAATTGGCTGATTGAGGTGACTCAGGTGCTACCCTATTACCAGTGTCTTGTGGTTTCAAACTTTGTTTCCCTTCTTGCATTGACATCCCTGCAAATTCTTCCAATAAGCAGTTTAAGACCGGTTTTTTCTTACGTTGAGTGGCCTTATTCTGGTTTTGGGTTGAGTTGTTGAATGTTCTTTCTCCTTCAGAGTAGATTCGCGTTCCCACTTGGTTGGCTTTAACCCATTCGCCAATGTCATCATCTTTTACCATATTACTCTTTGTGTCCTTCAGCAGATCATGGCAGTTTTTCACCTCGTGCCCCAATTTTGCGCAATAGGTACAGAACTTTCCAAGTCTCTCATAGCGCAGTGCCACTTCTACCTCTTTTTTTTGGTAGTTTTGTTTATGAAACCTATCTTTCATTGTTACATATTAGTTTTAATTTTTCTATGGTCAGATTTGTTAGCGTTATAATATTTCATGCTCAGTTTTGGTATTTTACTCTATTGTATAAATATAGTTAGTATTTTTATATTATATAACTATCTGTTACTTCTAATTTTGAAAAAAATCTAAGTTTTTAACTCTTATGCCACCTTGGAGAGTTATACTTTATATTAATCTTTTCAACATCAAAAGTTCCACTAATGATTCTTTAGATATTAATGAGTCAAATGATGATTTTTAATAAATATTTAAAAATTATTTATTGTTCTATTTTAAATTCACAAGTTTGTAAAAATATACATTTTTTGAAATTTGAACTAAAACACAAAATTTAAATTTCTATTCTTATTCGTTCTGATATTTTATTTAAATTCAAATGAAGGATTTTTTTATTGATATTTATATTTTAAAATTAATAATAAATAAATCAATAATAATCTATACAAGTCAAGGTTTTAAAATTCGGACTAGTCATCGAACTGTTTTAGTCAAGGTTCTGAAAACCGAACCGGTCATCGAACCATTCTAGCTACTAGTTCACTGGTTCATAGGTTCAACCGGTTCGATCGTGGTTGAACCGAAAAATCGTTTTATAATAAAATAATAAATAAAATATAAATAAACACATGAAAATATAATTATATTCTAATATAAATTTTAAAATATCATTCAAATTAAAAGTACTACATAAACCAGAATGTTATAATCTCATTCAAATACAAATTCAAAAGTCAAAAAATAAAACAAAGACATGAAGTAAAATCTCCGGAGTGTACATGAAGTAACAAAGACACATAGACCATAACAAAAACCCCTTTACTGTTACAATAACAGGGATAAGATCAAATTAATGTTTTTGATCTAATTCAACAATAATCAATCATTATCCTTTATCATGGATAAGTGCACAACATACCTTGATTTGTCATATGGTTGTACCAGAAGGGAACTGACATCAGGGGTGCTAATTTGAGCAATGCTCTTCAAGCTAACTGGACTTCCATAGTATTCCACCTAGAAACATGTTATAAAATTGCTTATCTACAGAAATAAACTATTGATGAATACATTGATATCTAGTTCATCGTATAAATAATGCATTATGGTATAAGCAATGTGGTGGGTTGGATCAAAAGTACAAGTTGCCAATTTGGTATGGCAGTTCCTCAATGTAGGTTCCGTAGAATTGTTAGCAATACTAAATAACAATGTGACAAGCAGATGAAGTACAAATGAAAAGTAGTCCACCAATCCAAGTCAAATGTTGGAGAAAAATTGAGAAATGAGATTGATCAATCAGAGTTCACAGTTTCAGAGTTCAATAGTTCATCATGTCACAAAATCAAAGAGCTACTCAATGAACAGAGTTCACAGTAATCCAACCCAATGATCTCAACTCTCAAGTTCACAACAAATGAACAAACAACATCCAAAATTCAAAGTTTAGCAGTTCATCATGTCTCAAAATCAGTGTTGACAAAATCAGAGTTCACAAAATCATGTCACAAAATCAGAGTTCAAAAAATTCTTTGTTCACAGAATCATCTCTCAAAATCAGAGTATACAAAATCAGAGTTCACAATGACAAAATCATGTCACATAAATCAAAGTTCACACAATCATATTTCATAAAATCAGAGTTCACAGTTTCATCTCTCAAAATCAGAGTATACAAAATCAGAGTTCACAATGACAAAATCATGTCACATAAATTATAAATCAGAGTTCACACAATCAGAGTTCACAGTTTCATCAGATTTCACAATTTCATCAGAATTCAGTCAATTCACAGAGTTCACAGTATCAGATTTCATCACAGTATCAGAGACTCAGAGTCAGTTCATCATGCAACAGTTTATAACTAAATTAAAAATTACCTGGAACTCTATTGCTTTCTCTCAGAGCTCGAAGGCACCTTGAGGCTTCAGGCTTCACCTCTTCAACGCTTCAACCGAACTCTATTGCTTTCTCTCAGAGCTCGACGGAGGTGACTGGTCGAAGTGGCTGAGTGCGCGACGGAGCTGATGGCGCGACGCTGCTGACTGCGCGACGGAGCTGACGGCGCGACGAACCCAACAGCGCCACGGAGCTGACGGCACGACGGTGCTGAAGGCGCGACGGATCGTGATGGCATTCAGGGCTTCAGGCGTTCTCTGTCTCACTCTCTCTGACGTGATAGTGCGACGGATCGTGACGGTGATGAATGATGAGAGTGGAGCTGAAGTGCGTGGGTGTGGGTCTGTGGGTGTGGCCGTGTGGAACTGGGAGTCTGGGATGCAACACGCAAGTGCGAATGGCAAAGGAGAATTAGGGTTCACATTTCACAAAACGCAAAACGGCAGCGTTTTGCTGCACAGCTAAAAAACCGGCCGGGTCCCGGTTCGGTTCGACCGACCGGTAACCGGCCGGTTCGTCGGTTCAACGCCGATTTCTTAATTTTGCGGTTTTTCTAATTGTTCGAACCGCTTTAGTTTCTGGTTCACGGTTTAACCGGTTCGACCGGCCGATTCGAACCGGTTTTCAGAACATTGGTTTTAGTCACTAGTTTACTGGTTTAACCAGTCTAACTGTGGTTCAACCGAAAAAATTATTTATAATAAAATAATAAATAAATTATAAATAAATATTCTAAAAAAAGTACAAACATAAAAATATTAACAATCAATCTTTAATGTCAGAAGAAATAATTAAATCACAATAACAATTACACAGCAAGAATACCAATAATTAAATCACAATAACACAATAATAAATTACACAAGGGCAACAAATTTTTTTAAAGATTAACAAGAATTATCAAAATTTCAGGCAGCATCACTACTTTCTTTGATTGATTATGATTAAGGTGGTTGTTGTTCTTGAAGCAATTCGGGTTATCTGAGAGTATGCTTTGAGAGAAGAGTACTTGAAGCTTTCTATGCTTCTTCACTCTTGCATGACCCAAAATCATTGTGAAGCAAAGAAACAACTTTCTTGGACCTTAACACAACTTCCCTAGTTTTCACCATTAAATTCCTATTCTGAACTTGATTCCTTAGCTGAGACAAAATACTAAAAACTCTATGGCATCTTTCAACAGCTAATTTATTAGTTTGTTCAACTTCCTCTATTCTTATCTATCTATCTATCTATCTAAGTTAATAAAAAATTCTCAAATCAAAAGCTAAACATGCCTTGATACTCAAAAAATATGAACATCTTGAGTTATCAACACAGATACTGTACATTTAGCTATAAATGGCATACAAAAGACTCAAATATAAAGAATCTCATTTTTTTCAATGGGAGCCACAAAAATAGATTTTTCATGTTCAAGTCCCAAATTTTCATCAAAGGATGAAAAAGGGTCAATTTTTTTTCTTTTTTGTTTATGTTTTTTGTTGTTGGTAGAACAAATGAAGACCCTGGGATCAGAACTAACTAATAGGAGTTAGAAAAAATTGAAGCATATCTATATCTGCTTTAGAAAATAAATAAAAATAAAAAAATTCAACCCAATCTTATCTTCAATGAACCCAAGAAAAAAGAATAAGAAAGAAGGAGTTGGAAGAGAGCAAGAGTTGGAGAGCACGGACGGCGGCTGAGATTGATAGATGGACGGCAGCAATGGCTCGACAGACAGGCGGTGGCAGTGGCTCGAAGAAAGGCTAGGCTTAGAGAATGGCGAGTGACTGAAATTAATAAATCATTCACGAAGTTAAAAACAGCAGCATCATAGCCAAATATCAATTAATCATCCATAATTCCATAGCTGAAATCAATAAGGCAACACATTACTAGCAGCTCTCAAAGGATCCCAATAAAAAATACCATTACCAACACCACAACAGATTGAACAGCAGCCAGGAATCAAGAACAATCAGCAACAAAAATTAAAAACAGCAGCAACAATTAATCACCTTAAAACAGAAATCAATAATATATCAATTGAAATTCAAAAACAGCATACTCACTTCCTCAGAAATTAAAAAGAAGAGCAGCAGAATAACAAATCCATTTTTAACAACACAAAATCAACAATTTAATTTCAATCTACATTCAGAAATCAATAAATCACTAAACAAAGCATAAAAGTAAGACCCGAAGAAGTGAACAACCCTGTAAGTCTGTAAGCAGTGCCACTAACCTCCGACGGAGAGCACAGCGACAAACAGACGACGAACGGCGAGGCGACGATGACGAACAGACGACGAGCAGCTCCAACCCTCAACTAGACGACGTGCCGAGCTACAAGAGAGTGGCTCGGCTCGAGACAGGGGGAACGAGGAGGCCACGGAGGCACCGACAACAACAGACGGCGGCGGTAGAACCCTACTTTTTTGCTTTTCAATTCTGAATGTCACGAGAGGAAGGGGTGTTGTGGGAAGGGGGTGGGCGAGGGTGATGCGTTTAAGCGTTGGTTTCTTTTTTTTTAAAAGTTCAAAATGATGGCGTTTATAAGAACTGGTTGGTTCCGATCCAGTCCAACCGATCAGTTATCGATTTTCGAATGATTTTCAATTGGGCGGTTTTACATACTGAACTGGACCATTTTCTTTGTCGATTTTTGGTTGAACCGGTTCGACCGACCGATCCGATCCGATTTTTAGAACATTGGTACAAGTAGTAAATCGAAACAGACTGATTCAATTTACTATTTATATACTGTATCAGTAGTACATTAAATTAGGTTATTCGATTTATATGTATATACTATACAAATAATAAATTAAATTATATACATATATTTAATGTAAATGGACTTAGTTTAATTTATATAGATATATTTAAAATAAGATATGTAACCGAATTATATTTAAGATATTTGTATAATTTTAAGTCTCATTTATTTTATTCACATAAATTATTCAAGTAATACTGTCAAAGTAAATATTATTTTAAAAAGAAAAGTAAGGTCTCATTTAAATATGTTTTTAAACATTGCGAAAAAGATACACAAAAATGTTACATACACTATACAAATCTTGCTCTGTTTCAATTTGTATCTTTTATTTAAACTAATCTAATTTAGTTGCAAAATGATCAGCCAATTTATTATGACAAAATACGTAACCTGAGGTCAAATGGCTCGTTCAAGAATCTTAGACAGCAATTATTAATTTATAATATTATTAAAAATCATTAAAATGTGACTTTTAAAGTGATGTATAAAGAAACAATATTGTTACTTAAAAAAGCAAATGAGGCTTTTTGTCTTTTTCATGCAAGGAGGGAGATCTGATACGGGGTTATAACTAAATGTCGATTAAACAGCAAAGGGGATGGGCCACTTAAGCTGTACGCGCAAATTGCAAGGGCTAACTCTTTCCATTTCAAAGGGTGCCATGATGATGATGGCGATAAAGGTAAGGGTGTTTTGGTCTTTTCATCAGATGCATATCTATAATTAAGCCTCACTGGCCTGCACTTCATCACACTACAAATTTCAGAATGAAATCGTGTCTGGGACCCACTAACTGTAAAGTCCAGCATCTGATGTGGAACAAGTACAAGAAAAGAAGACGGGTTAGGCATGCAATTGATCCATGGATCGATATCCACACACGCCACCTCACCATTTCAATATTTATATCTATTTTTTATAATCATTTTATCACATTCATAAAATATTTTTACTATATTAAATAAAGTATAAAATTCATATATAATAATTAAAAAGTTTCAAAGCAAATTAATATATATATTGAAAACACAAATATTTTAAAAAGAAAATGTACACGAAATTAATGTTTTATTAGTCAATATTAAGATTTTTTAGTGTTAATTTTTTTAATCTTCACTTTTTAAAAAAAATTAGAATTTAAAATTTAAAATTTAAAAATAAAAATAGAGATTGTGAATATAAAGTAAAAGAATAATTTTAAAGTTAGCTCCAATCGATAATATTGACTAATGAAAAATTAATTTTAATGGAATTGTTCCAAATTTTAGTATAATTATTCAAGGAGCTAGTTACATACTTTAAAATTGAAATCCAATATTTTAATTGATTTAACTAAAATACATGCTTGTTAAAATTTCAAGTATATGTATTGATATAAGATACCGCCTCACCAAAAAAAGATATAACACCCTGAATAAAAACAAATATAAATAAAATAATACTATTGAAAAGTTATCTAACCATATTTGGTGTACATAAAATTAATTATCAAATTTAATTATTATATATTTATATATAAATATATATTATTTAATTTATTTTTAATTTAATGTATATTTTATATTAATGACTGATTTTAATAACTAATTTTAATGTATTAATAATATTTTTAAAAGTTATCAATAGTTTTAAAAATATTAATGTCTTATTAGACAATCTTAGTCATTAATATTTATTATATAATATATATAATAAATAGTTAAAATTACTGGAATATTAATATTTTTAAAACACATAATTTTTCAATACTATTTCCTTAATATAGTATTTCCGTTCAATCTTCGTTTTGTTAATGTAAAGAAAAGTTTTAGTTTTCCAAATGGTTTTAATTATGTATCCCCAAAAAATATGGTGGTAATTATTACAATCACAGTGTATAGATCAATGTGTGCAAGTATGAACCCGATTCGCCTTTTAAGGTTGCTAACTTAATCAAATGACACTCAAGTACTCAACCCTACCTTGAAATAGTAATAAGCTAATTATTTACAGTCAGCAAATTTACAAGTGCCATTGTCAACAATTTGCCGGCTGAAGACACACTTGATTGTGGTTCTCGTGTTTGACATTATGGATTTATGGTGCATTTGAGATTTTGCCCAGAAGTGAAAACATATTTTTGTTGCTATAGATTATTGGTATTTAGACAAATAAATAAACTTTAGATCACTGTTTTGGAGGGAGGGGGTTATAAAGGAGCGTGCAGTAACACTATTCTGTTGTTGCGATGTGGACTTAATGGTACGAAGAAGCACAGCTGTAAGGTGTTGTGAGTAATGTGACCCTACCTTTTGCTTGAAATCTGCACAATGTCAAAAGGTAGAAGAGCAAGATATGTCCATGTGTAATCATTTCCAATTTGATTATCTTTTTCATGCCTTTCAACTCTTTCCTCATTTGATGCGAAGCCCCACTTAGGCCACCCTTCATCATGATGCGTACTAAAAATAATTTCCGGCAAATTTTTTGATGTCTATAAATTTGATATTGAATTTGTTGACTTTATTTTTTATAGTAAATTTTAAATATTTAAAAGTTATTTATTTTTTATATTTTTTAAATTAAATATTATAAAATTTTAAAAATTAATAAATTAATTATAAATAAAAAATAAAAAAATAAATTTTATAATTTAAAAATATAAAAATATTTAAAATAAAAATTAAAATACTAATTTTAAAAATTTTGACTCAAAATTAAAGTAAGAGATCAAACTAGTTGAATCTAACTCATATTTGAGTCTTTCATTTAATCACCCACCATGAACTCGGTTCATTACAAGATAAAAGAGAGGGGAAAGCACGGTGAAAGAAAGAGGGGAGACAAAAACCTTTGAAGTACTATTCACACATCACTTTAATTGCTTATAACTTTTAATTTGGAACTCCGATCGTCGAACTGTTTGTGGCCACGCGTTCGTCTCGTCGAACTCTTTGATTCTAACCGAACAAAAGTTGTAAGAATCTCAAATTTTCGTGCCTAGTTCTCAACCCCTTTATTTTTCACGTTTTTGGATTTGTTATTGAGAGATTTTGATGATTTTGGTAGTTTTGGTGCAATCTAACATTAGATAATTGCTAGATTTTATTTCAATTATCAATGGGTAAGGTAAGAAAACTCTAAACCCTTGTAGTTTGTCTAATTTTATAAACCCTAGTGTTAACTGTAGTGGCAAATTAGAGCGTTTGGAATCGAGCTTTGGTGGCCAGAGCTTGTTAGAATTGATTTGAAATCTTGAAAGCTAGAATTGTGGCATTTTAAGCTTGGAAAAAATCAGCCAAAGTATAGTTTCAATTTTCTTTAGTTAATATATAATACTATGTGAAACTTAGGCTAGTTACCCCTAAGATAGGTTGAACTGCATGAATTGATTATTTGAGTAAAGACTTGATTTAGTGTGTGGATAAAATGTGAATGATGATGAGTATTTGTAAAATTTTGTGTTGGAAGGGAATTTGTTAAAAATGGTGGATTAAGTGTGTATGTGTGCATGTATGTTTATGAACTAGTTGGTGGCTAAAGTTTGGAATTGTGTAATGTTAGGTTATTGATGTTAGTTTGCAAGTTATGATTGTGATAAATGAATTTAGATTTGGTATGAGTAGTGTAAAACCTCGAATAAACGAAAATTAAATAAATAATAAATTAAATATGAGTGAATATGGTTAAAAAATTTAGCAATTAGAATTTGATAATTTAAATATGATATTTAGACTCAATGAATTTTTCTGAGTCGAAAAACATGATTTTCGGCGTAAAAACGCGAAATGGTATTTTAGCCGGCAGTACCGGCTTAAGTATGTCCGGTACTACGTCTGAAAAAATTAATTATGAGTAAAGGGGATAAAAAGTTAAAATTTAATTAAGAAAAATTAAAAATAAGTAAAAGTAAATTAAAACACTAATTTTAAAGATTTTGGCCTAAAATTAGACTAACGGACTAAACTGATTGGACCGGGCCCAAGTAAGCCTAACCTACATAAGCCCAAATTAATGAGCATTCAGCTCATTCTTTCAAAGAGAAAGAGAGCCACGGAAGTGAGAAGTGAAGAGTGGGGTGAAGGTTTCACTATTCACCCTCCTCTTCAAATCATCATAACTTGTGATTTCGAGCTCTGATTGACGAGTCGTTTGCGGCCATGTGTTGCTCTCGATGAGCTCTTCAATTCTATCCAGGTATTGTGGTGAGTATTTCTAAGCTCTCTGTCCAATTTCATTTTCCCCCTTTTATTCCGAATTTGATTTGGGTTTTGAGGAAATCTTGTAGTTTTGGTTGTTTAGGGTATTCTAGTATGAGCCATTGATAAGTTTCATCACTAATTTCATGGGTTAAGATAAGGAACCTCCAACCTTTATGATTTATCAATTTTATGAACCCTAGATTTATATATATGTGAAATTATTTATGTTAGTGTTGTTGGGTAAAATTGGAGCGCTTGTAACAAGGTATTGGTAGCTAAAAGCTTATTGGTGTTGATTGAGAGCTTAAATTTAACTTTCAAGAGGTACAATTTAAGTTTTATTTAAGTACCATGTGGTGTAATGTGAATTCCTAGGTTAGATGCTCCTAGGAATAAGCTTGAATAATATATTTAAATGTGGTGATATGTGTAGTGAATATATGGATGAGATTGATATTAGTATGGAGGGAATTGATGTTGGTGTAGACCATATTAAGATTGAATAATGATTTTGCATTTATGAATTATATATGTATATATATTCAATTGAGAAATGTTGGGACAGAAGCCATGAATTGAGCCGGAGGCCGTGAACTTGGGCCGAAGGCTGGAAAAAGGTAAGAAAAGTGAGTGATATTTGTATTGTGTGATGATGTATGATATGAAATGGAATTAAATGAATGGTGATGATGATTGGGGATATTGTAGGAGTATGAGAATAAATTGGTTCAATGGGTATAAGTTGATATATGAGCAAATGTTGTTGTGTTAATTATTGATGAGTATTGACTTGAAGTATATTAGATTGAGAACCTTGAATGAGTTGAGGAATTGAGAATTTAACAGTTTAAATAGTTGAATGATTTATTAATGGTTAATGGGTATTTAGTATTGATTTTGAGTGTTTTGGAATTGATTTGGTTGATAATAGTTTGGTTTGAAAATGAGGATTTGGAAAGTAGAGCTTTTGAACTTTTTGGGTAAAACTTGATTTTTAATGAACTTCGATGATCTATAACTTGGGCCTCGGATTTTGGATTTAAATGAAATCTATTTCAAATTAAAGATAATGTTAAGAAATTTAAAATGATATAAAGTTTATGGAAATAAGAATTTTGTAGAGAAAGTTATGGGCATCGAAAATCAGGTGCAGAAAACTAAAATTTTTCCAAGTGCAGACAACCAGAATTTCTGGTGTGTGTGCGTATGCACATACCAGGAGGTGTGATTTGGGATGTGCGTACACACACAAGGGTGCATACACACAGGCTGGGATGGTCGTTCTGTTGGGTGCATACGCACAGAACCTATGCATACGCACACTACCCTGTTTTGCACAAAAACTCCATTTTTTACCGTTTGACCTTCTCGGCAAGCGTGTAAACCTCCAAAACTATTGTTTTGATAGAAATTCTCTATTTTTGAACTATCAATCATTCCTCTAATTTTTCAAACCTCTAGAAGTTCTGTTGTCAATCTAGTATTAAATTTCTGAACCCTAGCCGGCCTAAACTTCGCAGATTGCGACTAGTGGCTATTTACTTATGTTACCTATATATATATACATCTTGTCCTTATCTTATTTACACACACACACACACGCATGCACACACATATACTTACTATTATTCCACCTTGAGTCGTACTAGTGTAATATCATTGACTTATGACTCGAGCATAAGGATCTATATATTAGGGTGTTACAAGTAGGTGGGTAATGATTTCGAGTTGACAATTGAATAGTTGGAAGTGTTTTGAATTGAGAATTTTGGAAAACTAGAGGATTTGTAACTTTTGGTAAAAATTGAACTTTTGACCAACTTCGGCCTGCCATAATTCAGCTTCCAGACCCCCAAATCTTGTGAAACTTATTTTGATTGAAAACTGGGTCCGTGTAGTTTATAATGTTCAAGAAACGGATTGAAAAAAAATTTAACAAAAAAATTATGCGCGTTCGAAGTTTGGTGTGAAAAATTTATTTTTGAACTTATCAGCTTTTTGGAGTTTCAGATAGATATGCGTACGTGGAATGTTCCATGCGATGCGAGTATTGGGCTCTGCCTAGATATCTCGCATACACGAATACACAGACACAGGCTCGTGTACGTGTCACTGTCAAATGACCTATTGATTGCCATTACCAAGAAGAGAATCTGACACAACACTCTTATTGATGGATCTGCTTGAACTTGAGAAGGGGAGGTTGAATCAAGTTGGCTAAAAAAATTAATGTTTCAAACTCTGTTTTCGCAGAAGCTAATTTTGCAGGAGATTTTTTCATTTTCTCTCATACTAAAAAAAGAAACAGAGAAGGGAAGAAGAGAAAGAGGCCAGCATGTATCCTGGTTCGGATTCTAAGAGTGATAAATCCTACGTCCAGTCTCCACCACAACCATGGTGGAATTTTCACTATAATCAACTGATTACATTCACCAATACTATTGAATTACAACCTAATTCAACTAGTATCTACCACTAAACTTTTTTCACCAAAGCTCAGCTTTCCAAGTGCTATCCCAACTTGGAAGGGGAACCTAAACAGGTTCAAATTCACCAAGTGCTATCCCAACTTGGCAAGGAAAACTAGTCCTAGTTCAACAGTTTAAATACACAGATTTTTCAGTGGCTCTTTTATTCATCTCTCTTGCCTTTTCTTTCATGACTTTTCAACTCACATATTCAGCCTTTTCTCAATACAAAAGATGACACAGGACAGCCATAACAAAGAAAATCAGAAATGAAGCACTAGTAGAAGAAAAAGAATTCAGCTCGATTGAGAGGATATAATGCTCTGAATTTTTCTTTCTTTTTCTTGCTCTCCAATGTTGAAGTGAGGCATCTCTTATAGAATTAGAGTTCTCTTCAAGTTGCCTCTTTCAATTCCTTGTCTGAGCTACCCGTTGGAGCTGTCTATGAAAATATGCAGTCCTTTTTCTATCTTACTCTACTAACTCTGCAGGTTGAGGAGCCATTCCACCACTTCTATTGTCCTTGGATTTGCTTTTTTCCTTGGCATGCATTTCTTTCTCCCTCTGCTCCATTACCTCTGCTATCTGAGGAGCTGCTCTACTGCTTCTGCTATTATGAAAATTTGTGTTTTGCTCTCCCATATTCTGAATATTATTTTTGTTGATGTCCTTGTAATGAGAGTGACCCCAGTTGTCCTTGTTTTTGTCTTAGTGTTACAACTGTCCTTGTGTGATGACAAATGTCCTTCTTGCTTTTTCTTCTTTTTGTTCCCACCAGTTTATTTGATGCTGTCTTCTCTTGACTCATGGGAACTGATTTGTTGTTCATTAGCAAGTAATGGACTTGAGTGTTGGAGGTGTAACATTTTAAGATGGTGAAGCAATACTAACTTGGGCTGAAGCAACATATAAATGAGCCTGTATCACTTAGCACACATTAAACCTTAATTGGGCTTTTAACCCAAATAATGTTTGTCATCACATATTAGTCCAAAATCAAACTTATCTCAACAATCTCCCCCTTAATGACGAACATGATAAAAGAGGATAATTGAAATTAAAAATTAATTTAAACGAGTTGAGAGAACTTTCCTTTGATGACTATCCGAAGTGTGTAGTAGTCCCCCTCACTGTTAGCATTTCTCCCCCTTAATCATGGCTTTCCTCTTCAAGTGGATAAAACTTAAAACAACCAAGAATAATTTCTAAAGCAATATATCACAGTAACAATAACACCAAGCACATAGCAATTAACACCAAACATAGAGCAATTAAAGTTAAGCACAGTAATAGATATTAAGCATCATTGTTAATATCCCAAGCCAATGCTAACTTTTCTTTTCTTTTCTTCTCCTTTTGTCATCAAGGTGGGAAATAACCCTGCAAAAACTGTTAGTGGCTATCCAAAAGAGTCATCAAGCAGTGAAGTAGGTAGGTAATACAGTTATCCAAATGAAAAAAAAATCAAATAAAACAGTCCAATTCACAGAAGAGATGAAAATATTCTAGGCGTCAGAGTTCAAATCATCGGATGCTTCATCATCATCTTCATTGTCAGTAGTTGTAAGACCAACCTCAATGTCTTCCACATAATCCCTGAGTATCCGAATCCTCCCTTTTGTTTTCTTGAGCGCATTATCTTCCATAACCTCATTTCTCTTGCGCTCGGCTCCATAGTTGATTAGAAGGTTGGTGAGATTGACGAACTCTTGGAGCACATTCTTCATGATACCTGTCAGAACTCTGATCTTAGACTAATTAGATATGGGAATCAGTGGATCTTCATCATGGGATGTAACTTCAGTGCCATCATCAGTATTGTGGCACTTGGTCGCTGTTCTTTTTACTGCACCTCCCCCTTTGATGTAAGAGTTACAGTCTCTAGAAATCTCAGCCCCAAAATCAACATTATAATATTGAAAAATTTTTGTGAGCAGCATTGCATAAGGTAAAGCATTTTTAAAACTAACACAAGTACGCATGTGTCTCACTAACAAGTAAGCAAAAGAAATTGGAATTTTGGAGAGAAGAGCAAACATAACCAGTGTGTCAGAGAAGGAGACTCGTTGAAAAGAGCCACTCTGAGGTAGGATTATATGGTTCACAATCCTGTGCAACTGGCACGGACTGGACCAAGAGATTTATGAGTTGGTGTGGTACATTCAAGGAGAGCTATGTTGACACAAGCAGTCCCTAGGGCTTCAAAATACGACACATTAAGAGACTCTTCCCACTTACCAGAGGTGAACACATCAAGTCCCCTGTCCTGGTAATCTAGGGCTTTGCTAAGGTGATACTTGTCGAGGATGATTATGCGACCTTTAACAAAGGATGCGATTCTTCCTTCCTTGTATGACATGTTGCTATAGAACTGCTTCACTAGATCAGGATAAACTTTTTCATGAATGGATAGGATGGGAATCCATCCTTGACATGCAAATAGAGGAGTAAAGTTTAGACCTTTTCTACGAAGCTTGTCTAGATTTACAAGTTTGGAAGCACAAAGAGTACGCTTGTAAATATCCTTGCAGAAAACATGTAGTTCATGAAGGGTTGAGAACGTGAAGAGTGAGCACCACTATGAGAGCTTCTGCAGACTGCTCTTTTCTTGCGAGCCATACTTATGGGACACAAGTTAGTTTCAGAATGGGAATAGTGGGGTGAAGGAAGAGTGGAGGAGTTGAGTGTGAAAGGGTGCGTGTAGTGGAGCGTTAATATAGGCCTTGGGTAGTGTAAAGGTTTCATCTTGAAAAAAGGATAAAAATGAAAGCTTTTGAAAACCATTGAATTTACAGCTGTAACCACTATAATTTCAATTTTGAAAATTTAATTTAAAATGAAAATCAATTTAAAAGTAGGCCCAATATATGTTAAATTTTGGGACCAAAAACAAATTTCTGAGATCCAAGTCTAGAGAGGGCCCAAGGTGCTTCAACATAAGTGACCCATTTGAAGATAAACAAGTAAACACACCAGGTCCACCAAATCTCACTTGCTTCCAATGAGACTAGAATGCATCACAAGGAGTTAATGAAGTCTGCTCATCATCTGTCCAGAATAATCTCATCTTGACCTATGAGACAAAATGCTTAAACCAGAGTATTAGAAAAATTAGATGAATCAAGAATGCCCAGTGCAGTTCGTAATTTGCAGAACCTCTCTTCTATCAATGGTTTAGTGAAAATATCAGCTAGTTGATCTTCAGATTTAACAAACTGAATATCTAAATTTCTATTTTGCACATGTTCTCTCATAGAATGAAATCTAACTTCAATGTGCTTTGTTCTTGAGTGCAAAATAGGGATTTTTGAAATATTTAAAGCACTCATATTATCACAAAATAATGGAATATTAGATACTTTCAGTTTATAATAAGCTAACTGAGTTTTTAACCATAGTAATTGAGAGCAACAAGAAAAGGCTGCAATATACTCAACTTCGACAGTGGATAGTGCCACTGTTGCTTGCTTCTTACTTGACCATATATTGAGTGATTTGCCAAGGAAGCAACACATGCCACTTGTGCATCTTCTATCAATTCTGTCCCCAGCAAAATGAGCATCACAATAACCCACTAATTGAAATGAATCAGTTTTGGGATACCATAAACCATAATTAGTGGCACCAAGTACATATCGAATGATCCTCTTGACAGCTGAGAGATGAGATTTCTTAGGTTTTTATTGGAATCTTGAGCACACACTAACACTTTGAATGATATCAGGTTTTGAGGAGGTTAGATACATCAAAGAACAAATCATCCCTTTGTAACGTGTCTCATCAACATCTCTAGCATGTTCATCTTTGTCAAGCTTGATATTTAGATGCATGAAAATTTCCATCGGCTTGACACATTCCAGCCCAAATTTCTTGACAAGTTCCTTGGCATATTTTTCTTGATGAACAAAAATGCCTTTTGCAATTTGCTTGATTTGCAATCCTAGAAAGAAAGTTAATTCTCACATCATACTCATGTCAAATTCACTTGTCATTAGCTTAGCAAAATCTGCACACAAAGCCTCATCAACTGAACCAAAAATGATATCATCAACGTAAACTTGCACAAGAATAAAATGATCATTGTAATTCTTAATAAATAGAATGGTGTTAGTGGCTCCTCTTTGAAAATTATTTTTCAATAAAAATGAGTTAAGCCTCTCATACCAAGCTCTAGGAGTTTGTCTTAAACCATATAAGGTTTTAGCTAGTTTGAAAACATAGTTAGAAAAAGTTTTGATTTCAAACACAGGAGATTGAGCCACATAGACCTCTCTATCTATTATACCATTGAGGAAAGCATACTTTACGTCCATTTGAAATAGCTTGAAGCCGCAATGAGCCGCATAGGCTAAGAGCAATCTAATGGCTTTCATTTGACTTACCGGAGTAAATGATTCATCAAAATTAATCCCTACCTCTTGATCATAGCCTTGAGCAACCAATCTTCCTTTATTTCAGACAATGGTTCCATCTTCACCCAGTTTATTTTTGAAAATCCATTTTGTGCCAGTGACTTTCTTTCCATTTGAGTGAGGCACTAAGGTCCAAACTTGATTCTTCTCAAACTATTGCAATTCCTCTTCCATGGCTAATACCCAAGATGGATCAACAAGTGCTTCTTGGATATTTTGAGGTTCAATGTTTGATATGAGAACAATGTTGTTGGATTCGGCTCCTTTCAAAGACCATCTAGTAGTCATTCCTTTGGAGGGATCACCAATTATGAACTCTTCAGGATAATTTTTCAGAAATTTCCATTCTCTTGGCCTTCTGGTTTGGGTTGAGGATTCAGGTTCCTCTTGATCAACAATTGCCTCTACATCAGGATTTTCTACTGCGACAGGAGATAATTCCAAATTGTCTCCTACAGAATCAGTGTTTTCATTGCTAGCAGATGTAGTTTCTTGAGGACTTGAGTTTTGTTGAACTGTCTCAGTATTCTTGGTCATTTCAACTTCAAAACCTGAACTATCATCAATACACACACTAGGAACGGAGTTAGACTCACAAAATGTGACATGCATGGTCTCCTCAACAGTTTTAGGGTACTTGTTATATACTCTATAAGCTTTGCTATTAGTGGAATAACCAAGAAAGATACCTTCATGTGTTTTAGGATCAATTTTTCCCAAATTTTCTTTGATATTCAGTATAAAACACTTGCAACCAAACACACGAAAGTAGTTAAGATTAGGTGGATGTCCTTCCCAAAGTTCATATGGAGTTTTTGTCAAAAATTTTCTTATGAGGCTTCGGTTTAGAACATAACAAGCTGTATTCACAGCTTCAGCCCATAAGAATTTTGGAACTTCATATTCAGACAGCATAGCTCTAGCCATTTTTTGCAAACTTCTATTTCTTCTTTTCACAACACCATTTTGTTGTGGTGTTCTAGGACATGAGAAGTTTTGTGATATGCCTAGTTCATCACAAAAAGATTCAAAGTGTTGATTTTCAAATTCTTTGCCATGATCACTTCTAATTGAAATAATTTTTTAACTCTTTTCATTTTGAATCTTTTTGCTGAATTTTTCGAAAACTGAAAATGCTTCATGTTTATAAGCTAGAAAGAACACCCAGCCAAACCTAGTATAGTCATCCACAATAACTATTCCATAACTTTTTTCTCCAAGACTTTGAGTCCTAGTAGGTCCGAATAGATCAAGATGCAACAGCTCTAATGGTTTCTTAGTTGAGACATCTTCCTTGGGTTTAAAAGAGGTTTTTGTTTGTTTACCCATTTGACAAGCATCACAAGTGATGTCTTTATCAAATTTAATATTTGAAAGACCTCTAACTATGCCCCTTTTAACAAGCTTAGAGATTTGGAACATACTAGCATGTCCTAATCTCTTATGACACATCCAATTTTCAGATTCTATTGGAGAGAAACAAGTCACATGTTGAACTTTAAGATCATCTAGTATGAGACCATAAACATTGTCACTTCTTTTTGCAACAAATAAAATAGCCCCTGTTTTCTCATTAATGACCCTACAATCTAATTTCCTAAAGGTTACAGCATATCCAAGGTCACACAATTGACTTATGCCAAAAAGATTATGCTTTAACCCATCTACCAAAAAGACACTATCAATGCAAGTAGAAAAATCTTTGCCAACCTTACCAATGGAAATTATTTTACCTTTACTATTATCTCCGAAAATAACAAATTTTCCATCATACTTGTTGAGTTTGATGAAGAAAGTATCCTTTCCGGTCATATGTCTTGAACATCCACTATCAAGATACCACATATCCAATTTTTTCTTGGATGTAAGGCATACCTGCATGTTCTTCAATTGACCTTAGGTATCCAAATCTATTTGGATCCTCTTATGTGAAATCTTCTTGGTTGCCCAAGAGCATTATAATCATGAACAACTTTATATAATTTATTATCATTACCAAAAGACCTTAGAAAGATGAAGTATTGTTTAGGATCATGACCTTTTCTATTGCACTTATAGCAATGGTTCTTGCTCACTGATTTTTGTGGTATACTGAAAATTTTGGTTTGAAAATCTTGGAAGAAGAAGCTTCAGATTTATTAACATTTTGTTTGAAAATAGCCTTACTTTCTTCTTTAAATCCAAGTCCAGATTTTTCACAACCAAATCTTTGACAAGCAAGTAATTTATCAAGATTTTGTGAACCTTGAACAAATTTTACTAAGTCTTCATTAAGGTTTTTAATTTGCTCATTCATCATTTTATTTTCAGCAATCAAATCAGTGGAGACAGTGACCGTATGCTTGAGTTTGAATTTGTTTAATTCAGCTCTTAAAGCATTGTTTTCTTTTTTTAAAGAAATTTCATCACAAGCTTCGGTTTCCTTTTACTTTTTCCAGTAAAAAATCATTTTCAGCTCTTAGTGCTTCATTATCTTTCTTATATTTAACATATTTATCTAAGAGTTTCTTAGAGTTCACAGTAAAATCTTTGATAATGTAGTGTAATTCATCAATAGATAGGTCAGAGAGATCTACCTCATCTTCATCATCGTGATCAGCCATCAAGCATAGTTGAGCCTCTTGATATGAGTCTTCAGAACTGGTGTCATTTTCAAAGTCTTCTCATGTTGCCATCATCACTTTCTTTTTTTTCTTCTTTGATTTTTCGCCTTTCCTTAATTGAGGACAATCTAACTTGAAGTGATCCGATTCCTTGCAATGGTGACATGTGAACTTGGCTTGATTCTTCTTGAAGTCTTTGGATGAAGAACTTCCTTTGCTTTTATTTTTGAATCTAAGTAATCTCCTCATTTTTCTTAAAAAGAACACCATTTCTTCATCTGAGATAATATCATTAGATTCCTCTTCTTTGGCTGTCATTCTTGATTTCAGTGCTACACTTTTTTTCTTGTCATGCTTGTCTTGAGACATGTGAGTAGTTTCATAGGCTAGCAGCTTGCCTCTTAGCTCATCATAGGTGATTTTTATCAAATCATTTTTTTAGATATGGTTGTGCTTTTTACTTTCCACTTCTTAGTAAGACTCTTTAAGATCTTCCTTACCAAGGTTTTTTCGGAATAGCTCTTCCCCATGGCATCCAAATTATTGATGATTATTGAGAACCTTTCAAACATTTGATCGATGCTCTTGTCCTCCTTCATACTGAACATTTTATACTCCTTCATCAGCATATCAATTCTGGTATCCCTCACTTGTTTAGTACCTTCATGGGTGAGTCTGAGCTTGTCTCAGATTTCTTTAGCCGTCTTGTACCTTAAAACTTTTCTGTATTCTTTAAAACTAATTGTGCAGTACATTAGGTTGATTGCCTTTGTATTGAGTTCAACCTTCTTCTTTTCTTCCTCTGTCCACTCATTGTCTTCTTTTGCGACAACTTCTCCATCAGCATTTGGCTTAGTTGGAACATCTGGTCTGTTGAGAATAATCTTCCAAATATTATAGTCGATTGACTGAACGAAGATTCTCATTCTCTCTTTCCAGTAAGAGTAGTTGCTGCCATTGAAGTAAGGAGGTCTATTATTTGACTGCCCTTCAGTGAGTGTGTACGCCATGATGTTAGGACCCATATTGTTGGCCATGGATCTTTACTCCAAGCTGTGAAGCTTGACTCCTTGAGACCTTGCTCCTGATACTAATTGATGGATCTGCTTGAACTTGAGAAGGGGGAGGGTTGAATCAAGTTGGCTCAAAAATTAACATTTCAAGCTCTGTTTTCGCAGAAGCTAATTTTGCAGGAGATTTTTTTGTTTTGTATCATACTCAGAAAAGAAACAGAGAAGGGAAGAAGAGAAAGAAGCCAACATGGATCCTGATTCAGATTCTAAGTGCCATGAATCTTACGTCCAGTCTCCACCACAACCATGGTGGAATTTTCACTATAATTAACCAATTACATTCACCAATACTATTGAATTACAACCTAATTCAACTAGTATCTACCACTAAGCCTTCTTCACCAAAGCTCATCTTTCCATGTGCTGTCCCAACTTGGAAGGAGAACCTAAACAGATTTAAATTCACCAAGTGCTATCCCAACTTGGCAAGGGGAACTAGTCCTAGTTCAACAGCTCAATTACATAGATTTTTTAGTTGCTCTTTCATGCATCTCTCATGCCTTTTCTCAATACAAAAGATGACACAAGACAGCCATAATAAGGAAAATAAAAAATAAAGCACTAGTAGATGAAAAAGAATTCAGCTCGATTGAGAGGATATGATGCTCTGAATTTTTCTCTCTTTTTCTTGCTCCCCAATGTTGAAGTGATGCCTCTCTTATAGAATTAGATTGCTCTTCAAGTTGCCTCTTCCAATTCCTTGTCACAGCTATCCGTTGGAGCTGTCTCTGAAAGCATGCAGTCCTTTTTCCATTTTGCTCCACTAATTTTGTAGGTTGAAGAGCCATTCTACCACCTCTGCTGTCCTTGGATTTGCTTTCTTTCTTGGCATGCATTTCTTTTTTCCTCTGCTTCATTACCTCTGCTATCCGAGGAGCTGCTCTACTGCTTCTGCTATTGTGCAAATTTGTGTTTTACGCTCCCATATCCTGAATATTGCTTTTGTTGATGTCCTTGTAATAAGAGTGACCGCAGCTGTCCTTGTTTTTGTCTTGGTGTTAGAGCTGTCCTTGTATGATGCCAAATGTTATTCTTGCTTTTTCTTCTTTTTATTCCCACTAGTTTATTCGGTGCTGTCTTCTCTTGGCTCATGGGAACTGATTTGTTGTTCATTAGCAAGTAATGGGCTTGAGTGCTAGAGCTGTAACATTTTAAAATCCTGAAGCAATACTAATTAACTTAGGCTGAAGTAGCATATAAATGGGCCTACATCACTTAACATACATTAAACCATAATTGGACTTTTAAACCAAATAATATTTGTCATCATGTATTGGCTCAAAAGTAAACTTAGCTCAACACTTATTATTAGTTTGGCCACTCTATGAAGACAGTTTCTAATCTCCAAATATGACTATTTCACCATCTGTGATGAATAGAAAATAATACATGTTACCTATGACAATTTGTTGGCTTGGCTCTACAATATAGACTTGTCATTGAAAACGAATGCTAACACTAAACTAGTTGAGGTCTTCCAAAATCTTAAAGAACCCAATTGAAAAATTACCATTTTTAAAAATCCAATTGTCATTGTTAATCACATAAATTTGGAACCTAATGGTATCTAAAGCATTACAACAAGGGATTTTTTATTTTAATAAATAAAATAAATATAATATTTACCAAAATAAATAATTTTAAAAGTATTTACCGATTTAAATTTCGTTGCCATATCTCGTTTACAGTGTAAACGAGATGACAATGCATGTATCTTGTTTACAGTGTAAACGAGATAAGGCACGTCAGTGTAACATGTGTATATCTCGTTTACACTGTAAACGAGATAGAAAAAGACAAATATTCAGCTGCAATAAAAGGATGTGTAACCCTTGGAATTCTCTACATACATTTCATATCCTTTCTCTATCTCGTTTTTCTCACAAAAACAAAGCTCAAAGGCCAGTAACAGTCCATTCATAGTTGTGCTTGTTTATCGCAATTGTCATATAAGAAATGGTGACAACGGGGTGACATTTGAGTGTGAGGATCCGATATTGTTTCGCACTCAGCGTGTGGAAACGTTGTCGGATTTGAGGAGTTTGATATTGAGCAAGCTCGGTGGTACACAAGCAAGGGAGATAGGAAGGGTGAGCTATAGGTTGCTGGCACCCATGGGAAACGGAGTCTTCCGACTTTGACTATTCCGACTTCAAGAGGACTAGCATGTGCGACTGATATTCGACATCCATGGGAGGATCATGGTAGAACAGGTAATAGAACTGTCGGCTGAGGTGGGTCATGGTGGTAGTGGTGGTTCCGTACATAATACCTATGTGTAGGACGACCGACCTCTCGCACCACCACCCATTCATGTCGCCATTCCAGAGCCTGAGGCAGAGGAGGGTGAGGAGGAGTCAGACGAAGATTACGTGGCGGATAGTGCGGACAGTGAGTCATCTGATGGTGGCGATGAGGATAAGTTTGTGCCAGAGACACCTGTCAGGGCTGTGGCGCGTCATGTGCTGCCTCCACCTCACCCGATTCCGGCGTTATCGGCAGTCTTAAGTCATTCTCACAGTCTGCATCTAGACGCGATGCAAGAGAGGACCTCGGTTTCTGACACATGTGAAGAGGATTACAACCTAGACGGTGGGGTAGAGTTTTGGGTCGGCCATAGGTTCAGAAGCCAAGAGGCGGTGCTTCAGGGTGTGAAGAACTACAGTATTTGTAGGAGTGCTGAGTACCGGGTGATCGAGTCCGACCGGTTAAAGTGCCATGTGCAGTGCCGTTAAGCCGGCAATGGGTGTCAATGGACTTCGTCAGAATCTTGGATACTAGTAAGTTCAAATTTAATTGTGATTTTGAGTACTTTTGTATGATATGTTGTGTAGGTTAGAGATATATTTGAAGTATAAATGTTTTGTTGTGATTAGGGAGGTTTGGAGGTTTGGTGGACTGCACAGTTGTCTAGCACCCACCATGTCTCAAGACCATCGTCAATTAGATAGCAGTCTCATCTGTAGGGTCATATTGCCCTTAATACAGTCCAACTCCTATGTCACTATCCCGGTCTTGCAAGGTGCGGTCCAGGCAAGCTATCACTTCAAACCCTCATATAGAAAGGTGTGGATGGCAAAGCAGAAGGTAATTGCACGGATCTCTGGGGATTGGAAAGAGTCCTACAACAAGGTGCTGAAGCTGCTTTAGGCACTGCAGAGCTATTTTCCCGTGAACATTTGTGACCTACGCATCAAACCGTACTACGATGGATACCTAATGGAATGCGACTGCAGCATGTTCGACAAAGTATTTTGGGTTTTCCCATCATGTGTCGAGGCCTTCAATCATTGCAAGCCGTTTGTATCTGTAGACGGAACGCATCTGTATGGCAGGTACGGTAGAGTGTTGCTTATTGCAGTGGCACAAGACGAGAACAGCAACATACTGCCAATTGCTTTTGCCATCGTCGAATCCGAGAGCACCGAGTCATGGTCGTTCTTTCTTATTAATCTGAGCCCACGTCACCCCACAAGACGGCTTGCTAGTTATCTTCGATAGATATCAGGCCATCAAAGCCGCCTTAAGCTCCGATGATAGTGGTTGGCATCCCCCAAGGGCATTCTATGCTTACTATATCAGACACATGGCTGCAAATTTCATGACCCGGTTCAAGTCAGCCGAGGGCAAGCGATACCTCATAAATGCTACTTACAGTCCTAGTTAGGCTGGGTTTGAGTGGTACATGGATGCCTTGAGAGGCGTCTCACCAGCGATGGCAGACTGGGTTGGTCGTTTCAGAAAGGAGATTTGGCATCAACATTGCGACAGTAGGCGGAGGTTTAGACACATGACCACAAATCTGTCCGAGTGCATCAATGCAGTGTTGAAGGGGACACAATACTTGCCGATTTCGGTCATTGTGCGGACCACGTACGAGAGACTACAGAAGTTGTTTATTACGAAGGACCGGGAAGCGCAGTCCCAGTTGGCGGCCAGAATTCGCTTCTCACAGAGGCTCTTGGCCGCCATTGAGAAGAATAGAGAAGGCATTCAGAAGATGCGTGTGACCCATTACGATAGGCGGGCCTCTGTGTTTGTTGTGGAAAAGCTAGAGCCGTTTGAGGGATGGGGGTGAGGTTCCTTCCGGGTTCGGCTTTCAGAAGGTGCGTGTGATTGTGGATTATTCCAGTCTCTCTACTATCCGTGCCGCCACGCACTTGCCGGATGTTCTGCCGCTAGCATTGAGTGGGCCCCGTATGTGCATCCAGTCTACAGACAGGAAGCTGTGTTCAAGGTGTCGAGATGGAGTTTCCACCCATTCCTGACGAGTTGCTGTGGGCGGAGTGGCATGGTACGATGCTGCGTCCTAACCTAGCCATGCGGCGAAAGGTGACCAAAAGACCTGTGTCCACCAAATTCCGGAATGATATGTGTTCCGAAGGTTACCTGAAACTGTAGGTCGATCTCGGACGAGATCTTCTATGCTGGTCGGAGATGACGTGTCTGACTTCTGGGTAGTGGCCGGAGCTGTCGCGTTCGACTTGTTGAACTGGCGATGCTGCCGATCCTTTGTCACCGGAGGGTGATGGTACCTGCAAGGGACTCCGATGCTTAAGTTAGTAAGGGTATTAAGCAGGTTTTTTGTAGAATCAGAGTATGAGTTATACTTGGGTGCTCCAGTGTATTTATAGTAGTGTGGAGTGACCGTCCTGGAGATAAGATAGTTATCTTATTTTATCTTATCTTTGAGTGAAGTCATCTTATCTTCTGGGGGGCCGCCCTTATCTTTCTAGGCTTTAATTGCCTTTAGATTGGGCTATGTCCCTTTATTTGGGCCTGCTTGGGCTCCTTGTAGAGATTTGGCCGAGCTCTTTCAGAAGAGCTCGGGCATTCCTAACCTGAAGAGGTCAGTCGACTTGTCTTTAATCAGCTCGGGTCGTACAGCGCGACCCAGGACATGAACAGTGCCCCTGCTTGAGTGTGGTCTTCCTTTTGGAGTCGTGTTCTTTTGTAGACTTCGATCCCTTTGTTGAGGAAGCCGAACTCGAGCATCTTGATCTCGTTGTAGAGTTTCTATTTAGTGGCTTTAAATGCAGAATGTTTTTCTTTGAAGCGCGCGTTTTTCGCACTTGTCTTGGGAACGTGCGAGGGTTTTAATTGCTTATTAACCTCCCTCTTCATCGTTTCCTTTGCTTCTACTTCTTTTCAAAATTTTTCAAAGAGTTTCTTTTTCCGCTTCTCTTCTTCTTGCTTCATTGCAACTTTCTTCCTTCTTGCATTTTCTGGCTCGTCTGTGACTTCTCCATTTTCGCTTGCTCCCCAGTTTTTAACCATCTTCGCGCTTTTCTCGGAGGTGATTGCCAGTGTGGGCTTGCTGTTTGTTTTCGTTTTCATTACCTTCTTACTTTACAGGTTGGTCATTTTTTCTTCTGCTTTCTTTTCACACTATTTCGGATTTTGAAAAAGTTTTGATCTTTGCTTGGTTTCATGTTTAGAAAGCTTGAATCTTTTTCTGCCTTTGTCATGCATCTGATCAAATGTGTGCTCTGAGAGTTTCTTTGATGTGCATGACTTTTTCGTGTTTCCTGCTAGTTAGGATTTTGAATGTTGGTGTTATCTCTGATTGTATCTTCTTGATTTGCGCCTTTGATGATTTCCTCTTTGAAATGCCGAACCATTTGATTCTGGGAAAGGTTGCGCTCTTGATGATTTCCCCTTTGCATGCTTTGATGTTTGATTATTTCGCTTTTGCTGATAGGCTGTAAAAGATGATGACTTTGATAGATATAGGCTGTAAAAAGTGATGACTTTGATAGATTATTTTGTATTTTTTCTTGTGGAATGTCGCTGTCAAAGGAGGGTTGTTTTCTTGTTTGAGGGATGTCGGGACGTAGGTCGCATTCTTTGGAACCCTTACTCTGTTGTTGCCTCCAAAGGATGCCCCTGGACCTTGGTGTGAGTCCTGTGGTCTCCTTTTGCTGTTTGTATGCTTTAGCCCGAGTTGTATCCATATTTCTCCGAGATATTTTGGTTAGTAATCTATTTTCTTTTTCTTAATGTAGGACTAGTTAACCCATGTCGTCTCGCAAAAACATTGTCGAGACCTCTTCCAGAGTCCCCGAGGGCATGTCGGATTAGCTGTACTCCCTCGTGTTGATGTGTGTCTCTGTGGTAAATTTTGAGTATTGTGTAGAGCTAAGGAAACATCACAGGATTTGTAGTAGACATGAGCAAGAGAAAAATTATGAGCTAGTAGCGCCTGATCCCGATGAGAGGGTTTGTTTCCCGACCTTGGTCTGGGGGAGCGTCCCTTCTTCTATGCCTATGACTATTTTTTTTAGCCAGATGAACATTACTTTTCCTTTTACTCCTTTTGAGACCAATTTGTTGTGGTCGTGCAATGTATCTCCATCCCAACTTCACCCGAATTCGTGGGGTTTCCTAAAGATTTTTCAATTACTGTGTCAAGAGTTGGGTGTTAAGCCATCTCAAACCCTTTTTCTTTACCTCTTTGTTTTGACTAAACCCGGGATGGCTAAGAAGAAGGCTGCTTGGGTATCTTTCCGAGCTGCCCAGGGAAAGAAAGTTTTTTCAATGTATGATAAATCTTTTTGTGATTTCAAAAATTATTTTTTCAAGGTCCGAGCTGTTGAAGGAGCCTGGCCTTTCTTTTTGGATGAGAATGGCGAGCCAAGCTTTCCGTTAGAATGGCGAAAGAATGTAGTGGTATCTAGATATACTTGGGAGATGTGGGATGAAGTCGAGCAAGGCTTTGTAACTGTGTTGGAGGAGAACTGGGGGCAGCCTCCCCATCTTGATACAAAGAGATTTCTAGGAAATCTCTCACTTCTCCGAGCTGAGCTGGGTAGTGGTCGACTTCTTTTGCATCTTGTTATGCTTGTTTACTTTGTCGAGTTCATTCCTTTTCCTTCCACCCTATAACTTGGTTTTTTGCTGTGTATTTTTAGAGATGATTAGAAACAATGACTCCAAAAGGGCCTTTAAGAAGGCAAGAAAGGCTACAGCAACCCAGAACATCTTGACAAAGGAGGCTGGGGAAGGATCTTCCCAGGTTCCTCCTCAAAAGCCGATATCGAGCACTTCTTGGCCGAGGAAGATAATCCCTACTCCTCAGGTTCACTTGGTTGATCCTCCCCAGGCTTCTGCTGCTACCTCTTCTCCTACTACCGTCCCTCCTCCAAAAAGACAGAGGACTGTTGAGCCTTTCAATCTGGATGCCCCCGACTTTGATACTGTCGGGTTTGTTGATCAACAAATTGCTCCTTATGGTATTGTTCCTACTGACTATGTATCCATCCTTTGTCATTTGGACTTCATTACTCAGAGCGGTATAAAAATGGCACACATGGGGCAGCGTTATTTCAGAATGCACAGGATGTTCCAGTTCACGCGACAAAGGCTTTTGTGCAAGAGGCCAAGTCGGAATATGACAGGATCAAGGGGTTAAAGGAGGAGCTTGAGGTGAAGGTGGCTAAGCTAGAAAAGGAGTTGGAGGGTGAGAAGACTTGGGCTACTGCTGCGGTGGCCTCTGCACATCTGGCTGAGGAGATGGCGCATAAGCATAAGGAGAGCTATGTCTTGGCCTATGGCGAGATGATAGAGCTCAAGGAGAGGTTGAAATCTGCTAAGGCCGACTATACCGAGCTCCAGGGCCATCTTGTTGGTAGCGTGAATGCTGCTTATGAGAATTTGAAGGCTCAGGTTCGAGTTCTTGCGCCCGAGCTCGACCTCACCCTATTCAACTTGGACAACATTGTAGAAGATGGTAAGATTATCCCTGATGGCCCGGATGATGACAATGTAGATGTAGACCCTCCTCCTGTGCCATCTGCAAAAGCCTCTGCTGCCCTGGCTTCTTCAACTGCTACTATTGAGGTCGGCTAGCCCGAGTTTGACCCTGATGTCCAGATCTTGAACCGGGATGATGGAACTGTAGATGCAGTTCCCCTTCAGACTCGTCTTCCTTCACCCCGAGATACTGCTACTGGAGAGTCTTTGAATCCTTTATAGTTTTCCTTGATGTATTGTGTATAGCCCGGTTGGTGGGCTTTTGAACTCTTATTTGTGTTTTGGTTTACTTGGATTTTTTAGTTGCTTTCCAAAAACAAATGCCCTTTCAATTCTTGAAGTCGCCTTTTTAGGTGGCCTTTTGATTTATAGTAGCTTTGTTATATGGTTGTCTGCATCTTCTTGACACTTTCAGGAATCTTTAGAGTGTTGGAGTTTTGCTGTCCGACCTCTTTTGATTGCCTTTGTGCTTTATTTCCTGCTTTAGTCGAGGCTAGCTTTGTTCAACTATTCTTCTTCGCATTCTTTAATAGAATATTTGCATATGGCTTTCTGGGTCCGACTTGAGTCCCTTATAGCACATGCCTTCTGCCGGTCGATTTCTTTGCGAATTATTTTTAGTAATCCCTTGGGATTTACTTTTTATAACTCTGTTGTTTTGGTCCGACTTCTTCATGTCGGTCCCTTCTAAGCTATTTTTGGTAATGCATTTTTTTTTAGTTGGACCCTACCAGGTCTCTCTTTATGGATTACCTTTTTGCAGCTTTAGTTGGTTTGGGCCGACTTCTTCATGTCGGTCTCTTCTAAGTTATTTCTAGTAATCCATTTTATTTGGACCTTGTTAGGTCTCTTTTTATGGATTACTTTTTATAACTTTTTTGTAGTTTTTGTTAGGCCGACTTCATCATGTGTGTCCCTTCTAAGTTATTTCTAGTAATCCATTTTCAGGGCTGGCCAGGCCTCTTTTCTATGGGTTACTTTTTATAACTTTTTGTCGCTTTGATCTGGTCCGAGTTCTTTTATGTCGGTCCATTCTAAGTTATTTCTAGCAGTCCATTTTTTGTTTTAGACCTCGTCAGGTCTCTATTCATGGATCGCTTTTTATAACTTCTTGTATTATTCTGTTTTTGTCGCTTTTCATCTTGCCGATTTTAATCCTCGCTTGGCCTATCCTTTGATGAATTCAGTTTTCATCTTTGCCGGCTTTATCATGATCGAGCAGTAAGTTTTGGTTTTCAGTTTTGCCGATCTGTAGCTTTATAATCAGGTGATGAATTCTTACGTTTCAGATTAATGCGTCTTGATAAAGAGGATTTGTAGAAAATCTGAAAAAACTTTATTCAAAATAGAAAATATGCAAATATATACATGTGGGTGCTTTATCCTTCTAAGTCAGGTAGTTCATAGATCTTGGCTCGGCGCCTCGTTAAAAAACCTTTTCAGGAAAAAGAGTGCACCTTATCCTAAGATCTTTATTACCTCCTAACTATAATACCTTCTTAGGTTGCAGGTGTGCCATGACCTTGGCAGCTCTCGCCCCTCGAGTTCAGACAGCCTGTAGTAGCCCTTTCCGAGTACTTCTATGACTCGGTAGGGTCCCTTCCAGTTTACCGTAAGTTTTCCCTCTCCAGGTCAATTTGTTCCGATATCATTTCGGATTAGGATGAGGTCGTTGTTGGCAAAACTTCCCTGTACTACTTTTTGATTGTATCTTGAAGCCATTCGACGTTTTAGTGCCTCCTTCCTGATCTGAGCTTTTTCCCGTATTTCTGAAAGTAAGTCGAGTTCTTCTTTTTGAAGTTGGGAGTTGGCCTCTTCACTGTAGAAGATTGTTCTAGGGGACCCTTTTTCGACTTTGATGAGTGGATAATTTATACGCTTTTTGGCATTGTTTTTAGGTAGTTTTTAGTATGATTTAGTTAGTTTTTATGATGTTTTTATTAGTTTTTATGAAAAATTCACATTTATGGACTTTACTATGAGTTTGTGTGTTTTTTTGTGGTTTCAGGTATTTTCTGGCTGAAATTGAGGGACCTGAGCAAAAATCTGATTCAGAGGCTGAAAAAGGACTGCAGAGGCTGTTGGATTCTGACCTCCCTGTACTCGAAATGGATTTTCTGGAGCTACAGAAACCCAATTGGCGCGATCTTAATTGCATTGAAAAGTAGACATCCAGGGCTTTCCATCAATATATAATAGTCCATACTTTGATCGAGTTTTGACGACGCAAACTGGCGTTCAAATGCCAACTTCCTGCCCTATTCTGCAGTTAAACGCCAGAAACAGGTTACAAACCAGAGTTAAACGCCACAAACAGGCTGCAACCTGGCGTTTAACGCCAAGAGAAGCCTCTACACGTGTAAATCTCAATGCTCAACCCAAGCACACACCAAGTGGGCCCCGGAAGTAGATTTCTGCACTATCTGCACTTAGTTACTTATTTTCTGTAACCCTAGCTACTAGTTTAGTATAAAAATAACTTTTAGAGACTTAATATGTATCTCATGACATTTTTACACTTCACATTGCATTTCTGACGGCATGAGTCTCTAAACCCCATGGTTGGTGGTGAGGAGCTCTAATGTGTTTCGATGAATTAATGCAATTACTACTGTTTTTCATTCAATCACGCTTGTCTCTATTCTAAGATATTCACTCGCACTTCACCCTAATGAATGTGATGATTGGTGCATGAAATTGTGATCTCCAGGCTCGAACAAATCCTGGTAATGGCTCCAGAGCTTGGTGCTCTGATCTTAATTCATAATTGTCACAACTTCGATACAACTAACCAGCAAGTGCACTGGGTCGTCCAAGTAATACCTTACGTGAGTAAGGGTCGAATCCCACGGAGATTGTTGGTATGAAGCAAGCTATGGTCACCTTGTAAATCTCAGTCAGGCAGATATAAAGTGATAATGGTGTTTTCGAATATTATATAATAAAATAGGGATAGAGATACTTATGTAAATCATTGGTAGGAATTTCAGATAAGCGAATGGAGATGCTTTTCGTTCCTCTGAACCTCTGCTTTCCTGCTATCTTCATCCAATCAGTCTTACTCCTTTCCATGGCTGGCTTTATGTGATACATCACCATTGTCAACGGCTACTTTCGGTCATCTCTCGGGAAAATGATCCAATGCCCTGTCACGGCACGGCTAATCGTCTGGAGGCATCACCTTTGTCAATGGCTTCATCTTATCCTCTCAGTGAATAATATGCTCACGCACCCTGTCACGGCACGGCTATTCATCTGTCGGTTCTCGATCATGCTGGAATAGGATTTACTATCCTTTTGCGTCTGTCACTAACGCCCTGCAATTGCGAGTTAGGAGCTCGTCACAGTCATTCAATCATTGAATCCTACTCGGAATACCACAGACAAGGTTTAGACCTTCTGGATTCTCTTGAATGCCGCCATCATTCTAGCTTACGCCACGAAGATTCTGGTTAGGAGATCTAAGAGATATTCATTCTAGCTTAATTCATGTAGAACAGAAGTGTTTGTCAGGCACGCGTTCATAAGGGAGAAGGATGATGAGCGTCACACATAATCATCACCTTCATCACGTTCTTGGGTGCAAATGGATATCTTAGAAGCGAAATAAGAAGAATTGAATAGAAAATAGTAGTACTTTGCATTAATCTTTGAGGAACAGCAGAGCTCCACACCTTAATCTATGGAGTGTAGAAACTCTACCGTTGAAAATACATAAGTGAAAGGTCCAGGCATGGCCGAGATGGCCAGCCCCCTAAAACGTGATCAAAGGATCATGAGGTAATCCCAAGATGCCTAATACAATAGTAAGAGGTCCTATTTATAATAAACTAGCTACTAGGGTTTACATGAGTAAGTATTTGATGTATAAATCCACTTCCGGGGCCCACTTGGTGTGTGTTTGGGCTGAGCTTAAGTGTTGCACGTGCAGAGGCCAATTGTGGAGTTGAACGCCAGTTTTTGTGCCAGTTTGGGCGTTCAACTCTGGTTTTGGATCCTTTTCTGGCGCTGGACGCCAGATTTGGGTAGAAAGCTGGCGTTGAACGCCAGTTTACATCGTCAATTCTTGGCCAAAGTATGGACTATTAAATATTGCTGGAAAGCCCTGGATGTCTACTTTCCAACGCAATTGGAAGCGCGCCATTTCGAGTTCTGTAGCTCCAGAAAATCTACTTTGAGTGTAGGGAGGTCAGAATCCAACAGCATCAGCAGTCCTTTTTCAACCTCTGAATCTTATTTCTGCTCAAGTCCCTCAATTTCAGCCAGAAAATACCTGAAATCACAGAAAAACACACAAACTCATAGTAAAGTCCAGAAATGTGAATTTAACACAAAATATATTAAAAACATCCCTAAAAGTAACTAGATCCTACTAAAAACATACTAAAAACAATGTCAAAAAGCGTATAAATTATCCGCTCATCACAACACCAAACTTAAATTGTTGCTTGTCCCCAAGCAACTGAAAATCAAAATAGGATAAAAAGAATAGAATATACTATAAATTCCAAACTATCAATGAAACAGAGCTTCAATCATATGAGCGGGACTTATAGCTTTTTGCCTCTTGAATAGTTTTGGCATCTCACTTTATCCATTGAGGTTCAGAATGATTGGCATCTATAGGAACTTCAGATTTCGAATAGTGTTATTGACTCTCTTAGTTCAGTATGATGATTCTTGAACACAGCTTCTTTATGAGTCTTGGCCGTGGCCCTAAGCATTTTGTTTTCCAGTATTACCACCGGATACATAAATGCCACAGACGCATAATTGGGTGAACCTTTTCAGATTGTGACTCAGCTTTGCTAAAGTCCCCAATTAGAGGTGTCCAGGGTTCTTAAGCACACTCTTTTTTTTTTTTTTTGCTTTGGACCTTGACTTTAACCGCTCAGTCTCAAGTTTTCACTTGACACCTACACGCCACAAGCACATGGTTAGGGACAGCTTGGTTTAGCCGCTTAGACCAGGATTTTATTCCTTTAGGCCCTCCTATCCACTGATGCTCAAAGCCTTGGGGTCCTTTTTAATTGCCCTTGCCTTTTGGTTTTAAGGGTTATTGACTTTTTGCTCTTGCCTCTTGGTTTTAAGAGCTTTGGCTTTTTCTGCTTGCTTTTTCTTTTTCTTTCTATTTTTTTTTTTCGCCTATTTTTTTTTTCTGCAAGCTTTGTTCTTTGCTGCTTTTTCTTGCTTCAAGAATCATTTTTATGATTTTTCAGATTATCAAATAACATGTCTCCTAGTCATCATTCTTTCAAGAGCCAACATATTTAACATTCTTAAACAACAACTTCAAAAGACATATGCACTGTTCAAGCATACATTCAGAAAACAAGAAGCATTGTCACCACATCAATATAATTAAACTAAGTTCAAGGATAAATTCGAAACTCATGTACTTCTTGTTCTTTTGAATTAAAACATTTTTCATTTAAGAGAGGTGATGGATTCATAGGACATTTATAACTTTAAGACAAAGTTACTAACTACTAATGATCATGTAATGAAGACACAAACATAGATAAGCACATAACATAGAAAACGAAAAGCAGAAGAATTAAGAACAAGGAATGAATCCACCTTAGTGATGGTGGCATTTCCTTCTTGAGGGATCAATGATGTCCTTGAGCTCTTCTATGTCTCTTCCTTGCCTTTGTTGCTCCTCCTTCAGTGCTTTTAGATCTTCTCTGATTTCATGAAGGATGATGGAGTGCTCTTGATGTTCCACCCTTAGTTGCTTCCAATAATTGTGTGGAAGAAAATGTATCCCTTGAGGTATCTCAGGGATCTCTTATTTGCAGTCAAATGTTCTACCACTGAGCTATAGACCCTTGATGGAAAAAACAAAAAAACTATGCTTTTACCACACCAAACTTAGAATGTTGCTCGCCCTCGAGCAAAAGAAGAAAGAATAGAAGAATAAGAAGAAGATATGGAGGAGATGGATGGGAGTGTGTATTCGGCCATATGGGTGGGATTGGGTGGGAGAGAGATATTGAATTTTTGAAGGTAGTGGGTGTATGGATGTGAGTGGTAAATGGAAAAAAAAGAAGGGATGATCATGAATGGAAAGAGAGATGATGAGGTAGGTGGGGATCCTGTGGGGTCCACAGATCCTGAGATGATCCTGTGGGGTCCACAGGATCCTGAGGTGTCAAGGCATTTACATCCCTGCACCAATTTAGGCATGTAAAATGCCCTTGCACACAACTCTGGGCGTTCAGCGCCAGGTTGGTGCCCATTTTGGGCGTTCAACGCCCCTTTGCTGCCATTTCTGGCGTTGAACGCCAGAACCATGCTTGTTCTGGGTGTTCAGCGCCAGGATGCTCCCATTCTGGGTGTTCAGCGCCAGAACTATGCTCTGTTCTGGCATTTGAACGCCAGACAGATGCTCCTCCAGGGTGTGATTTTTCTTCTGCTGTTTTTGATTCCGTTTTCAATTTTTATATTTATTTTGTGACTCCTCATGATCATGAACCTATAAAGACACATAACTAAGAAAAATATAGTTAGATAAATAAACATTGGGTTGCCTCCCAACAAGCGCTTCTTTAATGTCAATAGCTTGACAGTGGGCTCTCATGGAGCCTCACAGATGTGCAGAGCTTTGTTGAGACTCTCCAACACCAAACTTAGAGTTTGGATATGGGAGTTCAACACCAAACTTAGAGTTTGGTTGTGGCCTCCCAACACCAAACTTAGAGTTTGACTGTGGGGGCTCTGATTGACTCTGCTTGGAGAGAAGCTTTTTCTGCTTCCTCTCCATGGTTGCAGAGGGAGATCCTTGAGTTTTAAACACAAGGGAGTTCTCATTCCATTGAAGGAATATTTCACCTCTGTCAACATCAATCACAGCTCTTGCTGTGGCCAGGAAAGGTCTTCCTAGGATGATGGATTCATCCTCTTCCTTTCCAGTATCCAGGACTATGAAATCAGCAAGGATGTAAAGGCCTTCAACCTTTACTAACACATCCTCTACTTGTCCATAAGCCTGTTTTCTTGAGCTGTCTGCCATCTCTAGTGAGATTTTAGCAGCTTGCACCCCATAGATTCCCAGTTTCTCTATTACAGAGAGGGGCATGAGGTTTATTCCTGAACCAAGGTCACACAGAGCCTTAAAGATCATGGTGCCTATGGTACAGGGTATTATGAACTTTCCAGGATCCTGTCTCTTCTGAGGCAATGTCAGTTGATCCAGATCACTTAGTTCATTGATGAACAAGGGAGGTTCAACTTCCCAAGTATCAATGCCAAATAATTTGGCATTTAGCTTCATGATTGCACCAAGAAACTTGGCAGTTTGCTCTTCAGTAACATCCTCATTCTCTTCAGAAGAGGAATACTCATCAGAGCTCATGAAGGGCATAAGGAGGTTCAGTGGGATCTCTATGATCTCTAGATGGGCCCCAGAGTCCTTTGGTTCCTCAGAGGGAAGCTCCTTATTGACCACTGGACGTCCCAGGAGGTATTCCTCCTTGGGATTCACGTCCTCTCCTCTCCTCACAGGTTCGGCCATGATGCTTATGTCAATGGCCTTGCACTCTCCTTTTGGATTGTCTTCTGTATTGCTTGGGAGAGTACTAGGAGGGATTTCAGTGATCCTTTTACTCAGCTGGCCCACTTGTGCTTCCAGATTTCTAATGGAAGACCTTGTTTCATTCATGAAACTTACAGTGGCCTTAGATAGATCAGAGACTAGATTTGCTAAATTAGAAGCATTTTGTTCAGAGTTCTCTGTCTGTTGCTGAGTGGATGATGGAAAAGGTTTGCTATTGCTAAACCTGTTTCTTCCACCATTATTAAAGCCTTGTTGAGGCTTTTGATCCTTCCATGAGAAATTTGGATGATTTCTCCATGATGAGTTATAGGTGTTTCCATAAGGCTCACCTAAATAATTTACCTCTGCTATTGCAGGGTTTTCAGGATCGTAAGCTTCTTCTTCAGAAGATGCCTCTTGAGTACTGTTGGATGCAGCTTGCATTCCATGCAGACTCTGAGAGATCATATTGACTTGCTGAGTCAATATTTTATTCTGAGCCAATATGGCATTCAGAGTATCAACCTCAAGAACTCCCTTCTTCATAGGCGTCCCATTACTCACAGGATTCCTTTCAGAAGTGTACATGAACTGGTTATTAGCGACCATGTCAATGAGTTCTTGAGCTTCTGCAGGCGTTTTCTTTAGGTGAATGGATCCACCTGCAGAAGTATCCAATGACATCTTAGATAACTCAGACAGACCATCATAGAATATATCCAGGATGGTCCATTCTGAAAGCATGTCAGAAGGACACTTTTTGGTCAACTGTTTGTATCTTTCCCAGGCTTCATAGAGAAATTCACCTTCTTTCTGTCTGAAGGTTTGAACATCAGCTCTAAGCTTGCTCAGCTTTTGAGGAGGAAAGTACTTGGCTAAGAAAGCCGTGACCAGCTTATCCCAAGAGTTCAGGCTGTCTTTGGGTTGAGAATCCAACCATAATCTAGCTCTGTCTCTTACAGCAAAAGGGAAAAGCATGAGTCTGTAGACTTCAGGATCTACTCCATTAGTCTTAACAGTATCACATATCTGCAAGAATTCAGTTAAGAACTGAAAAGGATCTTCGGATGGAAGTCCATGAAACTTGCAGTTCTGCTGCATCAGAGAAACTAATTGAGGTTTCAGCTCAAAGTTGTTTGCTCCAATGGCAGGAATGGAGATGCTTCTTCCATGTAAATTGGAATTAGGTGCAGTAAAGTCACCAAGCATCTTCCTTACATTATTATTATTTTCGGCTGCCATCTCCTCTGCCTGTTCGAAAATTTCTGAAAGGTTATCTCTGGATTGTTGTATTTTAGCTTCTCTTAATTTTCTCTTCAGAGTCCTTTCAGGTTCTGGATCTGCTTCCACAAGAATGTTTTTATCCTTGCTCCTGCTCATATGACAAAGAAGAAGGCACAGAAAAATAATAATGATAATAGAGATCCTTTATTCCACAGTATAGGGATCCCTGTGTGAGTTGAAGAAGAGGGAGAGACAAAGAATGTAATATAATGGAAGAAACACAACTGTGAGGAGGCTAGAGATGTGAGATGAGATGTTAGGATATGAATGAATAAATAGAGTAAGATGGGGGAGGGAAATTTTTCGAAAATTATTTTGAAAAAGAGTTAGTGATTTTTGAAAATAGTTTTTTGAAAAATGTTTAGTATTTTTTTTTCGAAAATTTTTTGAAATCAAAAATAAAAATTAAAAATAATTAGTTAATTAAAAAGAAATTTTGAAAAAGAGGGAATATATTTTCGAAAATTAGAAAGAGAGAATTAGTTAGGTGGTTTTGAAAAAGTTAAGAAACAAACAAAAAGTTAGTTAGTTAGTTGAAACAAATTTTGAAAACCAATTTTAAAAAGATAAGAAGTTAGGAAGTTAGAAAAGATATTTTGAAAAGATATTTTTGAAAAAGATAAGATAAGAAGATATTTTTGAAAAGATATGATAGAAATTAGTTTTTGAAAAAGATTTGATTTTTTTAAAATCACAATTAATGACTTGATTCACAAGAAATCACAAGATATGATTCTAGAACTCAAAGTTTGAATCTTTCTTAACAAGCAAGTAACAAACTTGAAATTTTTGAATCAAAACATTAATTGATTAGTTATTTTCGAAAATTTTATATAAAAATAAGAAAAAGATTTTTGAAAAATATTTTTGGAATTTTCGGAAATAACTAATAATTTTGAAAAAGATTTGATTTTTTTTGAAAAAGATTTTGAAAAAGATAAGATTTTCAAATTGAAAATTTGATTTGACTTCATAAGAAACAACTTGATTTTAAAAATTTTTGAAAAAGTCAATCCAAATTTTCGAATTTGATGAGAGAAAAAGGGAAAGATATTTTTTTTTTGAATTTTTATGATGAGAGAGAAAAACAAGAAAAATAATGCAATGCATGGCAATTTTAGATCAAAACTATGAATGTGTGCAAGAATGCTATGAATGTCAAGATGAACACCAAGAACACCGTGAATATCATGATGAACATCAAGAA